>NC_134353.1:739042055-739237055 GCF_048569485.1 Anomaloglossus baeobatrachus
TGTGACTTCACGGTTTTGCTATTGGAAAGAAAGCTGTAAGTTACCATTCAAGGTGCACACAAAATCTCATTCCATATTTTGTGATGGTTGTAATGTTTAAATTCCTTAATCCTCTGTGACATAAATTTCTACTTGATTTTCAAGGGAGAATCATTCATATACATTAGTATACATGGATATACTGTAATTACAGGGATCTGCTCACCTACTGCAGTGTTCACAGATATCTCATCCAGCAATGCTTCACATGCAGCCGATTTCTCAGCTAATACCACCTTCTGCTCAGCCAGCTTTACGTTCAGTTCAGCCAATTGGACGGCAGCTTCCTTCAGCTTGTCTAGGCCTCCTTCCAATCGCTTGCATTGTGCTGCAGTAGGGGAAAAACACACATGCGGCTAAATTGGAAACATTTCCATACATTTTTCTATCCAGCTGCTCCAACCAGTTTTGCAAAAGTGACATCAGAACGTGCAGCCATATTGTTCCTCCCTTTGATTTGTTGCTTCTATGTACATGTAGCAAATAACAAAACGCCAACAGTCTATGTACTGAAAAACAGAGCAGAGTGGAAAAAGAAAGCCCCCAATTCATCAAAGTGTTTTTGCCAGATTTCTGGGGTAAAGCACTTTGAAAGGTCACAAAACTTTTGCGCAGCACAGAGTTGTTCAAAAATGTTGGCATTTTTACACAAGTCCCAGACAGAGCCACCAAAGTGAGCAGAGCTTTGGTGAGACCGGGGCTCGAAACCACAATCATGAGCTGTGGTTTACCTTACATAAATAAGTCTTACTCCACTCTCTGACTGAAGTAAGTTTTCTTGCCTTTCGTATGGAGGCACACGTCACTCGTCAAACACTACTGATTTATTAAGGGTCATTCTCCTCTAACTGAATCAGGAGTATTTGATTCCAACATGTTCCCTCATTAAGACTGGTGAGAAAATTGCGGGTCTTGATGAATCAGGGCCATTGTTTACAAGAAATTACTAATGTCACCTTCCTTTAGCAATTGTCACTTTACAGTTTGTTCTCTGTGCAACTGAAGAGCAAAAAGGCCAAATTTCTCTCAGTAGATTGTGGTAATAAAATCTCCTTTTCTTATGGTAGGTCATAATAATAATAATATAATTCTATTATTATCTTATTCTTACAATGATAGCGTTGCCCAATTATCCACGGGATTCGTATGTCACACCATCTGATGCTGTGACATCCGAAACGTGTGGATAATTAACTAATTAAACTTGGTTAATGCTGTAGTGGAATAATTTTAATGAATAAAGGAGAACACAAGTTTGTGAAGCTGGAGTTTCTTTAGACTGAATATTGCGCACGTACTGACTGGAATATATCCATGCTCCAAACTGCCTCCTAGTGAGCTGGACTTTTTCCTTTGCTGTTTTTCCGCCTTCATCTTACATTTAGGCTTGGAAAAGCTCCCTTTTTAGTATTAAATACTGGCTTTGAGAGATGGGTTAGCCAACAAAGAGAGATGCCCAAAACTTGTAGCCATCACCCATGGTTATAATGACATCTATTTAAACAATAATTTATTAACTTTGCAATTACTTTTCCTGAAATACTGTATCTGTTAAACAGATGGCATAATAGCGTATGGGTTTTTTCCAGGCTAAGGTAATTTTTTTAACCACTTTATTAAGCCAAATCCTGACATTGCGAAATAAACACACTGTTCAGATTCACCTCTGCTTGCCGGTTTGAGCAGTTATGACATGACCGTAAGGGTGGCTTTACACGCTACGATATCGGTACCGATATCGCTAGCATGCGACCCGGATGTTCCTCGTTCCTACGGGGGTCACACACAGCGATGTGCACTGCCGCAGGAACGAGGAACAACTTCGGCAAAGCGATAGCATCGATACTTGGGAGCGGACCCCCATGTCAACGAGGAGCGATTTTGGACGTTTTTGCAACGATTCAAAATCCCTCCTAGCAGTCACACACAACGAGATTGCTACAGCGACCGGATGTGTGTCACAAATTCCGTGACCCCAACGAGATCGCTGTAGCAAAACCGTAGTGTGTAAAGCCCGCTTAAGTATGCAATCTGTATGTTTGCGGACATGTGCTGATCAACTTCTCTTCCTACTTCTCCCAATGTTCTTATTATTCAGTGAGAGGAATAAGAAAGAAGTTAATCAATACATGACCATAATTCTGTAGACCACAAAACTGGGGTTACGTGACTGAAGCCAAATCCCAAAGTTGTGTATGTTTAGATTCAACATGCTAAAGTCCTTATAAACATTTGGCCTTGCCTGAAAAACCCCTTTAACACATGTATCACCCGTAGGCTATTGTGGCATCTATTTAGCAAAAAGGATTATGAAGTATCCATTAAACAAATAGTTGTGATCGATGGCATATAGTGGTATGATTGACCCATAGACTGTTCTTGAAAGCAGATATATTCTTTCATCCGTGCATGGGGATTGTGTACTCAACTGCGTTATTACCCATGTCATGTGTAGCAGTATACTTATATTACAATCAATCAGAGGTAAAAAGAAAATGATGGATGTGTTTAGTACGTATATCATGACATAGAGGAGAAAAGCGCTGTGTAAGCCTAGCTTCAGATATATTCACATCATCCCACACTCAGATTTTACCCAGATTAAACTTGTTCTTTTCATCCAGTAACTTTGAATATGTGTTGATGAAATCCAGATAATTCTTTGGAGTCACATAATTACTTCTTCTTAGTTTTTGCTGGAATTTTTTACTAAATTGTCCAACTGAATCATGAACCATAACAACATGGCCGATGACCGGCTCCAAGTGCTGAGAAGGGATCATCTCGTTCTCTCCTAGAAAACAGAATAAACAGCTTATCTCATAAGCTTTGCAGGATAAGCAAGGAATAAAATTTGGTGTGCAGAAAAATTTGAGTTACAGCGATGATTAGAATGAGAAATTACTGAAAGATAGTATACACTTACCTAAAAACGATTTAGCAACAGCATACAATGCCTGGGGTGGCCAAGGCAAAAACCAGTCGATACCAGTGTTATTTACTAAACCTAGACATGAAAAATGCATGTTTTATCATCAGTATTCAAAGCAAAAATAGGTTACAGTCTGCAATATATATTTTAATATTATACAGAAAAATATAATATATAGTATTAATATCTTCTACATGTTTGTTGATAAGTGAAAAACAAAAAAAAGTCAGTCTATATTCCATTAATGGGTTAATCCACTTTTTATTTTAAATTTCAATGTATTTTTATTAGATCTACAAAGAAAAATCTGGTCATCCCGTTACAATGGGGGAACTCAGAAGCAATTGGCCAATCGTCCTGTGGTGCCAACACATGAAGCGTTATTTTGTGCCTGGTCAAATTATTGGGTGTCTTATGTAAATGTATCAACTGGTTGGTCCAGAGAAAGTGAGGATACTATATAGCTAACTAATGGAGGTCCAGAGCTAGGGGCACTCCTCTATTAACTTAGAATGGCCTTACGGGGTACTTAAACACTAATTTAAAGCTGTAATTCTCTGACACAGATATGAGTAAACTCAACTGTACTAGAAAAAAAAGTGTCTCCTTACCTGGAAAATTTCGGCATCTTGTCCTCAATGTATCACCCACTGGAGACATTCCAAGAACAATATGGAGGTTGTTTGCGCTCTTGTTAACAAAGAACTGCCAAATGCTCTCTTTAGCAGGTCCCATGCCATGTTTTCCAGCTTCATCTCTGATTTGGTTTAGTATGGATTCCTTCTCATCGTCTGGGAAAAGTGCAGGGACCATTCCTAAGAAGCAATCAAATAATTTCAGATCAGGCAAAATTCGAATTCACCAGTTCGCACGGATTTTCCTGGGAGATATGATGTCCCGTATTATCCTCTAAAGTTTCTTTCGACCCTAGAGCACAATAAACTTAATATGTAAAAAAAAGAAGAAAATCCTTATAGTCAGCTTATTGCTCACCTCTCCGGCCTCTTTGCTTCTAACAAATACACGTATAGTTCTTGTCACATCCTTTGATCTTCACTGTGAGCTCTGAAATTCCCAGGCATCTCACAATGACCCGGGACATATGGCTCTGAGGAGGACCACAGTAGGGTCCTTTGTAAATATGTGAAAGGGTCACGATGTCATGATGTGCGCCATGATCTTGCATGTGCATGCACAGAATCCCCCCAGGTCTCATCAGACCCAGAAGTAACAGCTCAGTGTGAGTGGACTGAGGATTTCAGTGCTCGCTACAGGGACAGTGAGGAGTGAAGGGCCTGGAGAAGTGAGCGGAGCGGTAAGGAAAATGTAAGGGTATTTTTTTAAAACATTTTGATGGCCTTTTATGGTTCAGAAAGACGGCAATCAGCCGCATCCATTTTACTGATCCGAGAGGAACCAAACTCGAGTTTATTCGCTCATCTCTAACCTGCACCCCTCCTGGATTTATAAGCAGAAAAAATGGCTTTTATAACATCATTACTGATTTTCCTCCTTGGTATTGTGCTGAAACATGACATGCCTGAATGCTGCAGACCAGCAAGCTGCCAAACTTCTGCTTTTATAGAGGTGGTAACATTTGCTGATAAAAAAATGAACCAATAGCACTTGATCCACGGCACTTGACTTGGCTGCTTTTTATTCCCTTAATTTCTATAGAAGTAGTAAGGATGTACTTAGTTTTTCAAACAATGCTTCAACATGTTGGTCTACTTTTTGTTAAATATATAATGGCACAATATAATTTATCCCGTGTTGTTGTTTATCTGGGGTAGTATTGATCTACTTTTAAGATCTCTTAAGGATTAGATGTAGATGTTTTTGTTTTTTAATTACAGTATGTCCTGAATTCAAAAAGGGCGTACTTAGTTTTTTTATGACTGAATTTGTTGTTGATTATAATTTTCTATATATTCTATATGGTAACTTCTTACCAGACGTTAGCATGTTATTAATAAGTTCCAGGAACCCTTCTTCAGCCACGTGGGCATCTGTAAACAAGAAAATCATCTTCTTGTTCTCCAAACCAAGTTTTATATAGAGATTCTTCAAGTCTTCCCTGAAACTGTTCTCTCCGTATCCACGGCTTAGGACAATTTCAAAAACCTAATGGAAAGATAAGGACTTTTTGTTGCCTATGAAAATTAATCGTATACTTTCTATAGAAATACTGTCAAACCTCATATCCAGCAGCAAATGCTGCAAGCCTAGCAAGGGATTGCTTTCCTGAGCCTCCGACACCAACCAGCAGAGCGTGACCTCGATCCATCCTAATAATGCGGTGTATTCGGGTTAAATGCTCAAGAGCATCATCAAAAAGAACTAAGTTCATTTTGGTTTTAGTTTCATTATATTCCTCTAGGATTTCCTAATGTGGACAAAAAAATACAAATGTAAACTATGTAAGAGATGTGGGATCATATGCATCATATGTTTGAAAAAAGACGGAGCGTCTCTAACCTGAAAGAGAGCTTTAGCTGCATCATAATCTTGGATGTCTTCATATACTCGCGGCTCTCCTTCATTCATTGCTGTTCTGAAGTCCCCAAAAAGAATGGGGTCTCGTATGGCATCATCTAGATCAGCTTTGAAGTGTTCATCAATCAGACTCCGAATATGACCTTGTACCTGGAAAATGAATGAAAAACTTAAAGAAGTTGTCATAAATGGATAAAATTTTTGGGTAAAAAGTGATTTACCCCTTATTAAAGGGAACCTGTCACTAAGTTTTTCCCTTATGAACTGCAGCCATCACCAGATAATCCTCATATACAGCATTCTAGATAGATAAAACCGGTCCTTTGAGCGCTAATAGATCTATTATCTCAGGTTTTCTTTGTGAATAATTATGCTTTATTTGTGACAATTAGATTAAAACAAATAAAGCTCTTGTTATCACAACGTGTTTCAGCAAGATAAACTTGCCATCATCAGGCTCCGCGCATGTGCACTTTGACCTCCCCAGCTGAGGGCAGATCAAAGTTCTGTAGTGCATATGCGTGGGTGTTCTTTCACATTTCCTCATGCCTGCACATTACAGTAGTTTGCTCTAGTTTCAGCAGGGGAAATCAAAGGGCGCATGCGCAGGAGCGCAGTGCTGGCCTCTGTGGACAACGTTGGATGCATCATCCACAATGGGTTGGGAAGAAGGAAGACAGCAATTAAGGCAGAGAGGAGGACCAAGAGCAGCAATGCCCATCGAACTGGACCGCCCCCTAGGTAAGCATTATAAAGGTCTTTTTTTATGTTATATAGAGCGTCCTTGACTCTTATATACAGTATTCTAGAATTATGTATATGAGGGCTTACTGGTGGTGGCCGCAACTCATAAGGGAAAAACCTTGGGACAGGTTCCCTTTAAAATGTACAGGTTGTTGCTTTGCTTATTGGCCACCCTGCAGTCACAGTCTGATAAGTAGGCACGGAGCATATACTGTAGTACAAGCAAGCTTTCTCTATACTTTACAGCCTGAAGCCGGCCAAGATGAGGTTCAACCAGCTTTAGTCCCTCTGCTCTTCTCCCATGCCTAATAAGTAAAGCTTGCAGTTTGGGGGAGGGCATAGCGGAGATGCACTGGTCTCAATTGTCAATCTTCAGGAATGCACCACCCTCACAAACAAGAACATTGAGGGCTAGGGTGCACTCCTAAGGCTCCATCTTAAGAAAACCCCTCTAATAGGTTACATATTTATGTGGAGCTTGAACAATCCCCTATTGCACACAATATTTGAGAATACAAGACGTGTTATTTACCACTGTCTTATCGCTTTCATTGATCAGTCTATCATGGAAAACTCTCAGGGCCTCATTCCTCCAGACTCTCACCATTTGTGCCATTGTCTGGAATCTTAAATTCATTAAAAAAAAACACAAAAGTCAGGAAGACATATCCTTTTTACATATATTTTAAAGGAATTTTAGTGAACATTTTGCTACAATAGTAAACAAATAAAACATACCTCTCCGGAGTTGTCGAAACTAATCCATTAAATACCCGGGAAAGATCTCGAAGGTTAAATATGTAATGGAACTTTGAAGGAGTTGGGGGAAGGTCCCTAACAATCATTTTATAGAGCTCGAGGGTACAGAAAGTTAACTTGTCACAAATGGTCTGGACGTCTTCACTGAATAGCTGTAGAAGTGAAAGAGAACAAGTCAAACAACACATGATGGAAAACACAATATGGGACGCCACATAAAACCAAATCGGGGGTGGAAATATCATTGGTGCAACCTGTGTGGCTGCACAGGGGCTCAAGAGGTGAAAGGCCCAGTCACACTAAACAACATCACTAGCAACATCGCTGCTAATGAACAACTTTTGTGACGTAACAGCGATGTTGCTAGCGATGTTGCTGTGTGTGACATCCAGCAACAACCTGGCCCCTGCTGTGAGGTCGTTGGTTGTTGCTGAATGTCCTGGGCCATTTTTTAGTTGTTGCTCTCCCGCTGTGAAGCGCACATCGCTGTATGTGACAGCGACAGAGCAACAACTAAATGTGCAGTGAGCAGGAGCCGGCTTCTGCGGACTCTGGTAACCACAGTAAACATCGCGTAACCAAGAAGCCCTTACCTTGGTTACCCGATATTTACCTTCGTTACCAGCCTCCGCCGCTCTCAGCTGTCAGTGCCAGTTCCTGCTCTCTGCACATGTAGCTGCAGTACACATTGGGTAATTAACCCCATGTGTACTGTAGCTAGGAGTGCAGGGAGCCAGCACTAAGCAGTGTGCGCAGCTCCCTGCTCTCTGCACATGTAGCTGCAGTACACATGGGGTAATTAACCCCATGTGTACTGTAGCTAGGAGAGCAGGGAGCCAGCGCTAAGCAGTGTGCACGGCTCCCTGCTCTCTGCACATGTAGCTGGAGTACACATGGGGTAATTAACCCCATGTGTACTGTAGCTAGGAGAGCAGGGAGCCAGCGATAAGCAGTGTGCACGGCTCCCTGCTCTCTGCACATGTAGCTGCAGTACACATGGGGTAATTAACCCCATGTGTACTGTAGCTACGAGAGCAGGGAGCCAGCGATAAGCGTTGTGCGCTGGTAACCAAGGTAAATATTGGGTTGGTTACCCGATATTTACCTTAGTTACCAAGCGCAGCATCGCTTCCTTGCGGTGCTGCTGGCTGGGGGCTGGTCACTGGTTGCTGGTGAGCTCACCAGCAACTCGTGTAGCCACGCTCCAGCGATCCCTGCCAGGTCAGGTTGCTGGTGGGATCCAACCTCCTAGCAACTTACCAACGATCCCTATCAGGTTGGATCGTTGTTGGGATCGCTGGTAAGTTGTTTAGTGTGACTGGGCCTTAAGGGGGGCACTAAAACACGCTATGTTGTAAGATTAATTTCTACATTATGCAGCTTGGAGCACATGATTCATGAGCATTCGTAGAATACTTTTACTGTCCACTATAATGGCATGGAGGTGGCTTAGGGGCCTTAAAACTTGTAACAGATCCCCTTTAAATAACTCATAGAGAACTAAAAGCAAAATTAAAATTACCATTGTGTGTCCATGTAGAATAGAAAAGTAAATGAGATGTAAGGATTCTTCTGAAGGGAAAAGCACATTAAAGACAGTAAACAGGGATATAAATCGTGTATCTACTTCATTACGGCCACCACCAGCCTTTCCCATTGCAGCTATAAATCCAAGATCTCTTAGGAACTTGCAATTTAGTTCCTTGCCACGATCGTACATGCCACCCTTTTCCAGCAGTAATTTCAACAGGGCAATTGGCTGTTGGGTCCCATATTCATCGACCTAGATTCAAAATGGAAAGCAGAATTAGTTTGTATATAATAATGTTTGTTATTTTTACTTAAAGTATAACAGTTAAAAGAATATTTTTTTTTTATTATTTGTGGACAGAATGTCATGAAAAACACAAACCTTTGGCATATTCATGTCATCCATGAAGACCAATAAGCGTTTGCCCATAGGTGGTCCATAGGTGTCTTTAGTACGTTTCTCTACATTGGCTTCTAGATTTCTTTGGATATCCATAGATGTAGTACGTGATGAAAAATTGATGGTAAGCAGCATCTGTCCAGAAAGAAACACATAAGATTGTATGGAAATGGTGTTATTTTAAGCAAGATTTATATGTATATAGAATATGAAAAAGGGAACAAGGGAAAAAAAAGAGAAAAGTAGCAGGGTAGGTGACTACTATACACTAGTACCTTATTATCACTGTTCAAGTTCCTTAAGAGGTTCATTGTAGTAGCTGTTTTAGATGTACCAGATTCACCAACAAGGACTACTGGCCTTTTAATCTTCACCATTTGCTCCAACAGCCACGTGGTACGTGTAGTGTCCACCGTAGGAACTAAAGATAACAGAAGGATTTTTGTTACTAGTGCATATTACAAGCATTTACAGGATAATGTAAAGATCATGACAATCATTTTTCACTGAGCAAAATCTGCTGAACCCATTAGATTTGGAGGAACTGGCTGACTATTTCAAGTAAATGGGGCCTCCTGAATTTTCCCAAAAGATGATGGCAAAAAAAGGATCAAGTATGGAACCAAATGGTCAAGAAGTGGTATATTTCCCTCTCCCCATTAAAAACAATTGGCTGAATCAAGTGTGCATGTATTTTGGGGAGGAACAGCTGTCGGCCATTGGCTATTGAAGATATATGGACACATTAAGATAAAGATTTTCAATGAAAAATGAGCAAATCATGAACAATAAAGCTACCTATTAACACAATGGCACTGAATCATCAAGACTAGTATTTTGCAACCCAGTCTTGATGAAGAGTGCACCAAATTCAATAGGAGGCAAATCCTCTTAATGATTTTGGCAAATCCTTCATCTGTCGTGCACCACCACAACTAATGGCTCCAGTTCCTTTCAGACATAATTCCCACAACTTTTGTGAACTAAATGATGATACATTTTCCAGCTGTATTCTGTTAATTTTTTCAAACATGGGCAAAGCTGTCTGAGACTTGCATAAAAACGCCAAAAGTGGCTAAAAATTTCAACGCCTCAAACAATTTTCAACAGAATTCTTGTGAAAACTGTTTGATGAATTGGGGCCAACGTCTTTAACAATGTTCCTCCTGGTAAAGGCTCGGCAAAACTTGTGGCCCAATTATACAGATATGGTTGAAGAACGTCCATGGCACAGGAGATCTGCATGGTCACTCACTACGTCAACATGCACTTATATATTTAATTTTTTAAACCCTTCAACACATGTATGTATGTGTAAATGTGAATGTGGGTAAAATATAAGAGGAAGTTCAGCAGGAAATACATTATGAACTTGGATTTCCTCATTGATAGGACCACACTAAGAAGTTATCCAAACAAAGTAAATCATCAACTATGGGTAGGTAAAATGTTTCTGGGTTAAAGAAGACAACCACTTTAAATACACGATTAAGAATATTGACCATATAGCTTAAACAATTGAATTTCTGAATAATTCAAAACTTAGGCATGGATTACACAAAAGTTTTGATAAGAACATTATTACATCTTGAAACTTACCTAGAATATCAATAAATTTCTCCTCTGGTTTATGTGTATATTTTGAGACCAGTTTGCTCCAAGGTATCCATTTCTTTTTCTCACCATCAAAATGAAAGTCATAAATAGTAGTTAACTGACCTGAAAAAACCCACAAATTTAATTAATTCCCTTTAGTTAAATCCACCAGATCTGAAATGTAATCTTCTCTGGAGAATGGCTCTTACCCGGAAGTTCTCCAGGTCCAGCTGGAACCTGCTCATCATAACTAGTTGACATTGAGGCTAAACGTTTCATGTACTCATCAAATTTATTTCTTCCATTTTCAAGCAATGTTGCTCCCAATGAGCAGTACAACGCCTCTATGAAGTAGCATTCCAAGATGTCCACATCTTCAACTTCTTTTTCAATTAAAGCATCAAGCATCATAGACAATTGTGTTACCTATACATTTCATAACAAGAGCACAGTTTGTTTTCTTATGTTAAAAGGAAATCTTAAATGTATGTTAAGTATATATCTATATATATAATTGCCTTATTCTGTCTGTCTGTCTGTCTGTCTCCAAAATTGTGTCCTTACCGTGACATGTCCTTACGGTGACAAACAGCGGATTGGCCGCTGGGCTCGCCATGGCCCCGCCCCCCGCACGGATTGGCCACTCGGCTTCACGGATTCGCCATGGCCCCGCCCCCCCGCACGGATTGGCCGCTCGGCCTTACGGATTGGCCGCTCGCCTCGGCTCCTCCCCCCGCACGGATTGGCCGCTCGCCTCGCCTCGGCTCCGCCCCCCCGCACAGATTGGCTACTCTCCCAGGCTCCGCCCCCCCATGGAATGGCCTCTCGCCCCGAGGTGAGCGCATCAAGGTCCTGCAGCGGCGGAACACACACACACACATAAGAACAGACACACACACACATCAGATCACACTCACTCTCACACACACCTCACACACACATCAGATCGCATCCACATACTCACAACATCCCGTGATATTGCTTGCTTCTCGGCGGCGATACTGTGCAGTGACCTTCCAGGACCTTCCGGAGGATCACATGGCCGGAAGCAAGTGATATCTCCGGATGTTGTGATTGTGTGAGCGTGTATGTGCGATATCGTCAGTGTGTGTGTGTGAGTGTATGCGATCGGATGTGTGTGAGTGTGTTCTGATGTGTGAGTGTGTGTGTGTGAGTGTATGTGATCGGATCTGTGAGTGTCAGCAGAGGAGCACGGCGTGCAGCACAGCTGCTGGGACTGCCCACCGGTGGGCACAGGGAGAAGTGGGGTGTGTGTGTGAGTGTATGTGATCAGATGTGTGCGTGTTTACTGTCTGATGTGTGACTGTGGAGCACGATGGGGGGTGCGCAGCATGGGGGATGGAGCACAATGGGGGGTGCGCAGCATGGGTGATGGAGCACGTTGGGGGGTGCGCAGCATGGGTGATGGAGCACGTTTGGGAGTGCGCAGCATGGGGTATAGAGCACGATGGGGAGTGCGCAGCATGGGGGATGGAGCACGATGGGGAATGCGCAGCATGGGGGATGGAGCACGATGGGGAATGCGCAGCATGGGGGATGGAGCACAATGGGGAGTGCGCAGCATGGGGGATGGAGCACGATGGGGGGTGCACAGCATGGGGGATGGAGCACGATGGGGGGTGCGCAGCATGGGGGATGGAGCACGTTTGGGAGTGCGCAGCTTGGGGGATAGAGCACGATGGGGAGTGCGCAGCATGGGGGATGGAGCACGATGGGGAGTGCGCAGCATGGGGGATGGAGCACGTTTGGGAGTGCGCAGCATGGGGGATGGAGCACGATGGGGAATGCGCAGCATGGGGGATGGAGCACGATGGGGAGTACGCAGCATGGGGGATGGAGCACAATGGGGATTGGGGATGGAGCACGATGGGGGTGCGCAGCATGGGGGATGGAGCACGATGGGGGGTGCGCAGCATGGGGGATGGAGCACGATGGGGGGTGCGCAGCATGGGGGATGGAGCACGACGGGGGGTGCACACCTCCCCCCAAAACACACACACACACACACACACACACTGCCACACACGCACTGCACAACACACCACACTGAGAACCACAAACACTGCCCTACACAGACACCCACACACACAGACAATGCCGCACACACACAACACCCAACACACAAACACCGCGGCACACACAAATATACGCACATACTGCACAACACACACATTGCACAAAACATACCTCCCCCCAAAACACACACACACACCCCACACCCACACAAACCGCGCAACACACATACACAATGATACAAACACACAGCGCTCCACAAATAACGCCACACAACGCAACACACAAACAACACCGCTCTCACCCCCCGCCACACCCAGACAACACCCAGAACATGTACAGCCCCTACACAAACACTTGGTAACTACAGACAACAACATCTATATATATATATATATATATATATATATATAACAAAAATCATACATTAACTACACAATACGTAAATTCTAGAATACCCGATGCGTAGAATCGGGCCACTTTCTAGTATATATAGAATTGATTACAGAGACAAAGGACATTGACTAAAGGTCCCCTTTGAAGGTTTTACTGGCAGCAATCCATTGTCCACAAACCCAGGCTCAATCCGGTGTTCATATGAATGTTTCTCATAGGCTTCATACACAGCTAGTCTGCTTAAAGTGAATCTCACTCTTTTGCATTTTTTTTTAAGTTATTAATATGGGCATACAGGTAGCATAAAGGTGAAATTAGCCACAGCTGTATGCATACTGGATAATGCATTGTCAAAAATCCTTCTTTATATCCTCTATCTTCCAGGCTATGTTACATCAGGTATGCGGCCGGAAATCCCGAACCTGCACATTCTGCCTACCATCCCTCCCTGCAATGTTCCACCCTTCTGTGGGCACAGGCTTCAGTTTTGCTGTGCGCAGGCGCCAGGGAGTCACTGCTGCCTCACAGTGCAGTGGAGAGATGGCAGTCAAAATGCGCAGGCGCTGGATTTAAGGCCGCGCACCTGACATCACAGGGACTCTGAAGAGAAGGGGAGAAAGAATCCTGTATAATGAGGACCGGAGGCAGGCTCATCTTTCAGGCAGCACACACCCCATAGCCCGGAAGATAGAAGATATAAAAGAGGACTTTTGCCATAGGATTTTTGCCATACGACACCTCATCCAGGAGGCATACAGGTATGGTAATTTCACCTTTATGCCACCTGTATGCCATATTAAAAACTTAAAAAAAAAAAAAAAGGGTGACAGACTCCCCTTAAAAGAAATTAGTCATCCCAAAATGCCTTTTAAATTACCGATAAAGTGATATTAGGGACTTCAACCCTATAAAAATCATACTTGCTCTGTACCGGTTATTGGTACAGTGCTTGGGAATAACATTTAATCCATATGCAGATGAGCAGGATGCAGTGCACCCATGGTGTGGTGATGAGCTGGATGCACTGTAAATCTTTTCAATTTGCACCTTAAAACTGCTTTAGCTTGTGATGGAGAGCACTCAATTCTAGAGCGAACCTGCCCTGTGTGTGTACATGCGCAGTGATACTGGCTGTGCTGATGGCATGCATACAGTAGCTGGGAGCATTCTCTGCAGACTCCATTTACTGCCATTTCTGGTGTACAATTGGCATCAGCAGAGAGGAACCAAAAAAGAGACCAAACTGAGCCATTGCATACCTGTGCAGTCGACAGAGCTGGAATCAGTGCACATGCGCACACACAGTCCCTCTTGGACTGAGGAGCACTGTCCATCAAAAATCTCAGGCAGTCCTCAAGACGGAAAATCAGTGGTCGTAAAAGTGCACCAAACTCATGGCTGTGCCATGAGTGCTCCGAAGCACCCTCATTTGCACTATACCAGAAACATGTACCATGCTAGTATGATTTTAAGAGGTGTGAAGTCTACTGTATTACTGTATACAGTAGTTAGTCTAAAAGGTATTTTGGCAGTAACAAACTTCCTTTAACCCCTTCAGCCCCGGGGCACTTTCCGTTTTTGCATTTTTGTTTTTTGCTCCCCTTCTTCCGAGAGCCGTAACTTTTTTATTTTTCCGTCAATCTTGCCATATGAGGGCTTGTTTTTTGCGGGACAAGTTGTACTTTTAAATGAAACCATAATTTTTACCATATGGTGTACTGGAAAACAGCAAAAAAATTCCAAGTGGGGAAAAACTGCAAACAAAGTGTGATGGCACAATAGTTTTTGGGATGTTTTATTCACCATGTTCACTATATGGTAAAACTGATGTGTGGGTATGATGCCTGAGGTCGGTGCGAGTTTGTAGACACCAAACATGTATAGGTTTACTTGTATCTTAGGGGTTAAAAAAAATTCAGAAGTTTATCCAATAAAAGTGGCGTACGTTTTGCGCCATTTTCCGAAACCCGTAGCGTTCTCATTTTTTGGGATCTATGGCTCAGTGATGAATGATTTTTTGAGTCTCAAGCTGACGTTTCTAATGGTACCATTTTTGCGCAGATGCTACGTTTTGATCGCCTGTTATTGCATTTTGCGTAAAACTTGCGTCGACCAAAAAACGTAATTTTGGCGTTTGGAATTTTTTTGCCGCTGTAAACAGCAGATTCAGTCACTCTTGTTTTCACCCTGCTCCCAGCCGGGTGAAAACGAAAGTAAAACATCATAGCTGCAGGCGTCATCACATGACCCTGTGCTACGATGGCAACCCCCGAAAGTCACGTGATCACTCACGTGACTTCCGGTGGGGGCGGCGGTAAGTAAAAAACATGGCCGCGCGCATATACATCTCGCTGCCAGACTTTGGCAGCGAGATGTAAGGGGTTAATGTTCCGGGTGGAATGCGATTCCACTCGGAACATGTAGGCACACATGTCAGCTGTTGATAACAGCTGATATGTGCGCCGATCCCCGCCGCCTGCCCGCGGCAGGGGGCGGGGCTTAACGGGACACGCTCCATGATGGATATATCCGTCCATGGTCGTGAAGGGGTTAAGAATAGCCGGTCAGCCCTTTCCCTAAAAGTTTTGGAAAGGCCCTCTCATTCAGCCAGTCAGACCATGTTCTCTTGTAAAACGATGGAGTAAATGCAAGTAAATATCGCCATCTGCTGACAAAAAGATGATAGAACAGAGAAAAGCGGAGAGAATGACAGCAGGACAAACCAAAGAGTGAAGGAAACGTCCCCCTACGAAAGAGAAGAGAGGAGGCACCAGATCAGGTCACAGTTGTACAGCCAACAAAACTGCTGTGTACTAATGAGGGGTAAGTACCTGAAACCCCAGTCTATAGATGGGTTGGCTTGACCATCAGTCATGTTACAAGGCTCATTAAACAATTAGACATTGACTTGCAGGAAGGCTACCCCCATTAGATGGCACTAGCAAGCTAGATTATTTTATTCTGTGAAAGAGCTAATTTGCCATTGACTCACATAATCTAAAACCACAATATAGATAATTACCATGTTTAGATCTGTTTGAGCAACAATAGTTTTTAACTTTTCTCCTTGTTTCCCATCCATGATTCCTTCGATAATCATTTCAATGCAAGGGGGCACGTATTTCTCAAATAAGCGGTTTAATTCAACTTGCTCTTGCTAAAACAGATGAGACAATTTTGCCAAAATTTCAGATCATCTGACGCAATCAATTGAAAGTTAATAAAGTTGCCATAAGTACTTTTTTTATGTCTTTACCTTGTTTTGCCTATTGTTGACCCACTTTTGCCAGTAAGGCCTGTATTTTAGATTCTTGGGGTCTACAAAAACCATTCCACATCGGGACACAGTAGCGGGAGAAGCATATTGTAAATCTCCAACCTAAAGAAATAAGACATACGGATTATACAGCGGCATACGAGACTGCAGATGAAGCAAATCAATATTAAGATGAAAATAGCCTGGACCTCAAACAATAATGTACAGTGTGGCTGAAGTCTAATTCTCTCTCCATTTGCCAAGGTCAAGAGCTTATTGTCATCCATCACTGAATTCATGTTTTCCACCCAGAGAGCATCAACATCCCCATCAAACAAGATATACCTGTAGAAAAGAAATACATGGTTTTATGGCATAACTAATACGCAGCCTCAGCATTTAATAATATATTTCAAGGGTAACTATACATAAGAATATTAAGTGTTAGATAAACGGTAGAATATTAGTGTGATCAGGTTAGAAAATAATGAGTGAAGAACAATTATAAAAAAATGAATGTAAGTGAAAAAAGTAGGATTTGAAGTAGAAAGTATAGTAAGTATAGATATAGGTTCTGAATACTCATACATTTACTGTATGGAAACATTAGGCCATGTTCCCACGTAGCATAGGTATTGCGCATTTTCCTTCTGCATTTCTTTGGGTGCAGATAATATGCTGCGTTTAAGGCTGTGTGCACACACTGAGTATTTGATTGCAGAAATTTCTGCACCAAATCTACATCTCTTGGCAGGAAAAACACATGTTTTTTCAGTGCGTTTTTGTAGCATTTTCGTTGCGTTTTTTGCACGTGTTTTCCTTACATTCGGCTGTGGAAGACGCTGGCAAAAACGCTGAAGAATTGACATGCTGCATTTTATTTTCTGCTGCAAATTTGCAAGGGAAGAAAGCAACGTGCACAAAATTTCAGAATTCTCACTGGGTGGCATAAGGCTAGGCATGAAAAATGAAAAAACTGCAGTAAAAAAATGCAATAAAAACGCACTGTGTGTGCATAGCCTTACAGTAAAAACAAAATGGATGTGATTTTATTAAAACTCCTATCCAAAAAGCTTTCAATTGGCAATAGACATCCTTTCCATGTACGCATGTTCCAGTCCAATAATTATATTTGTTTGGTAACTCAATTCTCTGAGACAAAGACAAGTTGAATTTAATGCAATATTTTCCACGCTTGATAAAGCATTCATAGCACATCTAATGCCTCCTCCTCAATCGAAAAGTTATCTAATATATTCAATAAAAATGTCTTTGGATCAGGCGAATAATAACAGAAGACTCGCTCTTGATAAAGTCTATTATATATTTTCTGAATTGGCTTAAATTAACATATTCCCAAAGCACACGCATCAAATACCTTAACAGGTTTTAATAATCAAGGTATCTTTTTTAAAGAGCACTTGTCACCATTTCTGAGCTATCATCAATGTCCCAGATGTCCCAGTAAAATTACAGGAAATTTCCCTTAGAAGTGAATGAGTCTAAAGACTTGAGTGTAAGGGGTACTTTGCACACTACGACATCGCAAGCCGATGCTGCGATGCCAAGCGCGATAGTCCCCGCCCCCATCGCAGCTGCAATATCATTGTGATAGGTGCCGTAGCGAATAGTGATGAGCGAGCATGCTTGTAACTACTCGGTACTCGCACGAGTATCACTGTACTCGGGCTGCTCGGCGGGTACCGAGTAATTTTGCAATACTCGTGCTTTACTCGTGGTCTTCATCCCTGCATGTTGGCGCTCTTTTGAGAGCCAGCCCTCATGCAGGGATTGGCTGGCAGACCACTGCAATGCCACAGCCCTGTTAGTTGTGGAATTGCAGTGATTGGCCGGCCTGCACAGCGTGACCGAGCCTTTATACCGGCCGGCGCGCTGTGCTCTGTACACAGCCATCTCATATTCCCTGCTTTCCACGCCCACAGGCGCCTATGATTGGTTGCAGTGAGACACGCCCCCACGCTGAGTGACAGGTGTCACACTGCACCCAATCACAGCAGCCGGTGGGCGTGTCTATACTGTGCAGTAAAATAAATAAATAAATAATTAAAAAAACGGCGTGCGGTTCCCCCCAATTTTAATACCAGCCAGATAAAGCCATACAGCTGAAGGCTGGTATTCTCAGGATGGGGAGCTCCACGTTATGGGGAGCCCCCCACCCTAACAATATCAGTCAGCAGCTGGCCAGAATTGCCGCATACATTATATGCGACAATTCTGGGGCTGTACCCGGCTCTTCCCGATTTACCCTGGTGCGTTGGCAAATCGGGGTAATAAGGACTTATTGGAAGCCCATAGCTGCCAATAAGTCCTAGATTAATCATGTCATGCGTCTATGAGACACCCTCCATGATTAATCTGTAAGTTACAGTAAATAAACACACACACCCGAAAAAATCCTTTATTAGAAATAAAAAACACACACATATACCCTGGTTCACCACTTTAATCAGCCCGAAAAAGCCCTCCTTGTCCGGCGTAATCCAGGATGATCCAGCGTCGCATCCAGCGCTGCTGCATGGAGGTGACCGGAGCTGCAGCAGACACCGCCGCTCCGGTCACCTCCACACAGCAAATGAACACAGCCGCGCGATCAGCTGCTGTCACTGAGGTTACCCGCTGTCACCGCTGCATCCACCGGTGGCCGCGGGTAACCTCAGTGACAGCAGCTGATCGCGCGGCTGTGTTCATTTGCTGTGTGGAGGTGACCGGAGCGGCGGTGTCTGCTGCAGCTCCGGTCACCTCCATGCAGCAGCGCTGGATGCGACGCTGGATCATCCTGGATTACGCCGGACATGGAGGGCTTTTTCGGGCTGATTAAAGTGGTGAACCAGGGTATATGTGTGTGTTTTTATTTCTAATAAAGGATTTTTTCTGGTGTGTGTGTGTTTATTTACTGTAACTTACAGATTAATCATGGAGGGTGTCTCATAGACGCCTGACATGATTAATCTAGGACTTATTGGCAGCTATGGGCTTCCAATAAGTACTTATTACCCCGATTTGCCAACGCACCAGGGCAAATCGGGAAGAGCCGGGTACAGCCCCAGAACTGTCGCATATAATGTATGCGGCAATTCTGGGCGGCTGTTGGCTGATATTGTTAGGGTGGGGGGCTCCCCATAACGTGGAGCTCCCCATCCTGAGAATACCAGCCTTCAGCCGTATGGCTTTATCTGGCTGGTTTTAAAAATGGGGGGAACCGCACGCCGTTTTTTTAAATTATTTATTAATTTTAATTATTAATTTTAATTATTTATTAAATAATTAAAAAAAAACGGCGTGCGGTTCCCCCCATTTTTAAAACCAGCCAGATAAAGCCATACGGCTGAAGGCTGGTATTCTCAGGATAGGGAGCTCCACGTTATGGGGAGCCCCCCACCCTAACAATATCAGCCAACAGCTGCCCAGAATTGCCGCATACATTATATGCGACAGTTCTGGGACTGTACCCGGCTCTTCCCGATTTACCCTGGTGCGTTGGCAAATCGGGGTAATAAGGAGTTATTGGCAGCCCATAGCTGCCACTAAATCCTAGATTAATCATGTCAGGCGTCTATGAGACACCTTCCATGATTAATCTGTAAATTACAGTTAAAAAACACACACATCCGAAAAATCCTTTATTAGAAATAAAAAACACTAACAAAGTCCCTCATTACCAATTTATTAACCCCGACAAACCCTCCATGTCCGGCGTACTCCACGGACTCCGGCGTCGCGTCCAGCTCTGCTGCATGGAAGTGACAGGAGCTGCAGAAGACACCGCCGCTCCGGTCACCTCCACGCAGCTAATGAAGACAGCCGTGCGATCAGCTGAGCTGTCACTGAGGTTACCCGCTGTCACTGGATCCAGTGACGGCGGGTAACCTCAGTGACAGCTCAGCTGATCGCGCTACTCACCTCATTTGCTGCGTGGAAGTGACCGGAGCGGCGGTGTCTTCTGCAGCTCCGGTCACCTCTATGCAGCAGCGCAGGATGCGACGCTGGACCATCCTGGATGACGCCGGACATGGAGGGCTTTTTGGGGCTGATTAAAGTGGTGAACCAGGGAATGTGTGTGTGTTTTTTATTTCTAATAAAGGATTTTTCGGGTGTGTGTGTTTATTTACTGTAACTTACAGATTAATCATGGAGGGTGTCTCATAGACGCCTGACATGATTAATCTAGGATTTAGTGGCAGCTATGGGCTGCCATTAACTCCTTATTACCCCGATTTGCCAAAGCACCAGGGCAAATCGGGAAGAGCCGGGTACAGCCCCAGAACTGTCGCATATAATGTATGCGGCAATTCTGGGCGGCTGCTGACTGATATTGTTAGGCTGGGGGGCTCCCCATAACGTGGAGCTCCCCATCCTGAGAATACCAGCCTTCAGCCGTATGGCTTTATCTGGCTGGCATTAAAATGGGGGGGACCGCACGCCGTTTTTTTTTAATTATTTATTAATTTATTTTACTGCACAGTATAGACACGCCCACCGGCTGCTGTGATTGGGTGCAGTGTGACACCTGTCACTCAGCGTGGGGGCGTGTCTCACTGCAACCAATCATAGGCACCGGTGGGCGGGGAAAGCAGGGAATAGGAGATTGTTTAATGAGCGGCCGGCTTTTTCAAAATAGTAAAAGCCGCCGGTCACCTCCACGCAGCTAATGAAGGGAATAGCGCGATCAGCTGCTGTCAGTCAGGTAACTCCCGGCCACCGCTGGATCCAGCGGTGCCGCGATTAACCTCAGTGACAGCAGCTGATCGCTCTACTCACCTCAGTTGGTGCATGGAGCTGACTGGAGCGGCGGTGAGTAGCGCGATCTGCTGAGCTGTCACTGAGGTTACCCGCTGTCACTGCATCCACCGCTGGATCCAGGTAACCTCAGTGACAGCTCAGCTGATCGCTATACTCATCTCATTAGCTGCGTGGAGGTGACCGGAGCGGCGGTGTCTTCTGCAGCTCCTGTCACTTCCATGCAGCAGAGCTGGACGCGACGCTGGAGGACTGTGGAGTACGCCGGACATGGAGGGTTTGTCGGGGTTAATAAATTGGTAATGAGGGACTTTGTTAGTGTTTTTTATTTCTAATAAAGGATTTTTCGGGTGTGTGTGTTTTTTAACTGTAATTTACAGATTAATCATGGAAGGAATCTCGGGGAGACGCCTGACATGATTAATCTAGGATTTAGTGGCAGCTATGGGCTGCCATTAACTCCTTATTACCCCGATTTGCCAACGCACCAGGGTAAATCGGGAAGAGCCGGGTACAGCCCCAGAACTGTCGCATCTAATGTATGCGGCAATTCTGGGCGGCTGCTGACTGATATTGTTAGGGTGGGGGGCTCCCCATAACGTGGAGCTCCCCATCCTGAGAATACCAGCCTTCAGCCGTATGGCTTTATCTGGCTGGTATTAAAATTGGGGGGACCGCATGCCGTTTTTTTTAATTATTTAATTATTTATTTCACTGCACAGTATACACACACCGGCTGCTGTGATTGGTTGCAGTGAGACAGCTGTCACTCAGTGTGGGAGCGTGTCTCACTGCAACCAATCATAGGCGCCGAAAAGCAGGACAGCAGGGAATAGGAGATTGATTAATGAGCGGCCGGCTTTTTCAAAAGAGGAAAAGCCACCGGAGTTTGAACAGCTGTGCAGCGCCGCGGCAGTGATCGGGGAACGGTAAGTAAGAGAGAGGGGGGGAACTGACCGACAGACTGTGAGAGGGGGACAGACAAGACAGAGAGAGACAGACCGACGGACTGAGGGAGATAGAATAAAAAAAAAAAAATGACCGACATCGCTAGTAAAAAGCACAAAACGTGCGTTTTGGACATCGGAGTGCCACACAAGGTTTTCATGTAAAATCTTTCATGTATTAATCTCAAAAAGTAACATACACCAGCTCTATCTCACTATTGGGTATGTGCCCTTAACATTTCCGCCATGAAAATTCATTTTGGTGTCATTTTGGAAGGTTTTCTGGTGAGTCCGTAAAAATGGCGTAAAACTCGGACAAAATTGTTCACATCTGTGACTTTTGAGTGATAAATGCTTCAAGGGGTCTTCCCCATGCTGATGCCATGTCATTTGAGCACTCTTCTGAGACTTTTGTGACATTTTTAGGGTTTCTCCATGCTGCCGGGGGGTCATTTCACAAAAATACTCGGGTCTCCCATAGGATAACATTGGGCTCGGTGCTCGGGCCGAGTACACGAGTATCTTGGGAGGCTCGGCCCGAGCTTCGAGCACCCGAGCTTTTTAGTACTCGCTCATCACTAGTAGCGAATATTATCGCTACGGCTGCTTCACATACACTTACCTGCCGTGCGACGTCGCTCTGGCCGGCGAACCGCCTCCTTATTAAGGGGGCGGGTCGTGCGGTGTCACTGTGACGTCACACGGCAGGCGGCCAATAGGAGCGGAGGGGCAGAGATGAGCGGGATGTAAACATCCCGCCCACCTCCTTCCTTCCGCATTGCAGCCGGGACGCAGGTAGATGTTCCTCGCTCCTGCGACTTCACACACAGCGATGTGTGCTGCCGCTGGGGCGACGAACAACATCGGACCGTCGCGTCAGCGTTATTATGGAATTCGCCGACGCTACACCGATATTACGATTACGACGCTTTTGCGCTCGTTAATCGTATCATCTAGGATTTACACACTACAATGTCGAGAGCGACGCAGGAAGTGCGTCACTTTCGACATGACCCCACCGACATCGCACCTGCGATGTCGTAGTGTGCAAAGTACCCCTTAGTGTTGCTCAATACTTTACATGATGTACCTTTCATATCACTAGTATATAGCTGACTTCTACATAATACAATTTTGTTTTAGTAAAAGACCATGTTACATCTTACTTAGGAGCCTATATTCTGTGATATTTGATAGGAAAATTCTTCCGTATGGATAAATAATTTATGTCCAAAGACAATATACCCTTTAATGAAACCCCTCATAAATTATAGGGGCCGTTGGGCACTGGAGGCGTCTGTCATGTGATTGGAACAAAACTTTATTCTCTACTCTCTTACCGTCTCTCTTTTTTATCAGTTGGCTTGTTGATTTCCCGGAAGATGTTTGAAAGCACACCATCAGTCCAGTCCCTGGTTGTTGGGTCCAGGATACCGTACAATTCAATCACACTCATGGCCTTGGGATTCAGCGTATATAACTTTGTTGTGAGACCAAGTCTGGTAAAGATAATATTTTTTTCTCATTAGCAATGTTTGATATTATTCAGATTATAAATAATTAATTTCTGTCCCTAAAATAGTGCCTACACATTATATATATATATATATATATATGTATATATATAATATATAGAGCTGAGTGTATTTGTGTGTGTGTGTATGGGTGTATGTCCGCTAAAGGAATCCGCACCGTCGCATTTACAGTCACGAAATTTTGCACAGACGCCTCATGTGACCCAAGGAGCATCGTAGACTATGTTTTGACAGAAAAATGTAACCCCGTGCTTTACAGTTAGTCTCTAAAATCCTGCTGCCATTAAAGTGAATGGAGGTGGGAGCTATAGGTTATTAATAGCAAATGTCAGTGGTTGCTAAAGAAACAAAATAAACGTTTTTTTTTAAAAAGTTAGTTGAAGCTTATGCGTGAGGTTATGTGATGTCGGTGGAGAGATGGATAGAGAGACAAAAAAAGACAGACAGACCTGGAAAGAGACAGACGGGCAAAGAGACAGACGGGCAAAGAGACGGACGGGCAAAGAGACAGACGGGCAAAGAGACAGACGGGCAAAGAGACAGACGGGCAAAGAGATAGACGGGCAAAGAGACAGACGGGCAAAGAGACAGATGGGGAAAGAGACAGACGGGCAAAGAGACAGACGGGCAAAGAGACAGACGGGCAAAGAGACAGACGGGCAAAGAGACAGACGGGGAAAGAGACAGACGGGGAAAGAGACAGATGGGGAAAGAGACAGACCCAGAAAGAGACAGACCCAGAAAGAGACAGACCCAGAAAGAAACAGACCCAGAAAGAAACAGACCAAGACAGACGGAAAAGAGACAGACGGGGAAAGAGACAGACACACACATAGAGACAGACACAGAGATAGAGAGAAACAGACAGACACAGAGATGGAGACAGATAGACTGATACAAATACAGACAGAGATAGAAATAGTCAGACAGAGACATAGAGACAGACAAGGAAGGAGACAGACAGAGAGACAGACAGCGACACACAGACAGAGACTGGGAGAGAGACAGAGAGACAGTTACTATCCCAGCTAATATTTTATATATATATATATATATATATATATATATATATATATATATATACCGTATTTTTCGGACCATAAGACGCACTTTTTTTCCCCCCAAATGTTGGGGGAAAGTTGGGGGTGCGTCTTATGGTCTGACTATAGGGCTGCAGCTGGGAATGAGGGTGCTGCAGGTCATCGGGGGCACGAGCAGGCAGCAGCAGCGCCTGCCGTGACCACGTGGGCCCGCTCATTACATATGCACGCCCATCCTCCCGCCCATCTCTCAGCGCTGAAGCCGGCACTGACAGGTGGGCGGGAGGACGAGCGGGGACGCGCGCATAGCAAAGAGCCGGCCGCATGATCACCCCTGGCAATTACAGCCTGGAGTGATCATGTGCGGCTGTATTCACGGCTGTATTCACTGCTCCCCGCGCGTCATTACCAGCGCGGGGTGCAGTGAATCAGTACACTCACCCGTCCCCGTGTGTGGAGCCGCCCCCCTGCTTCACGCGATGACTTCCTGTCTGTGCCGGTCAGCTGATCTGTGCTGAGCCGGTCAGCTGATCTGTGCTGAGCCGGTCAGCTGATCTGTGCTGAGCCGGTCAGCTGATCGGCACAGACAGGAAGACATCGCGTGCTGCAGGGGAACGGCTCCACACACACAGGTCAGCGTGCCAGAGAGGAAGATGTGATCGCTGCTGCAGGGAGTGAGGAAAAGGTGAGTATAAACGTTTATTTTTTTTCTCTGTGGTATAGGATACAGGCCATATACCAGGATGGTATATGAGCACGATGGGGGGGCATGTGAACAGGCTGGATGGGGGGGGCATGTGAACAGGCTGGATGGGGGGGGCATGTGAACAGGCTGGATGGGGGGGCATGTGAACAGGCTGGATGGGGGGGCATGTGAACAGGCTGGATGGGGGGGGCATGTGAACAGGCTGGATGGGGGGGGCATGTGAACAGGCTGGATGGGGGGGGGCATGTGAACAGGCTGGATGGGGGGGCATGTGAACAGGCTGGATGGGGGGGGCATGTGAACAGGATGGATGGGGGGGGGGGTATGTGAACAGGCTGGATGGGGGGGGGTATGTGAACAGGCTGGATGGGGGGGTTATGTGAACAGGCTGGATGGGGGGGTTATGTGAACAGGCTGGATGGGGGGGGTATGTGAACAGGCTGGATGGGGGGGGTATGTGAACAGGCTGGATGGGGGGGGGTATGTGAACAGGCTGGATGGGGGGGTATGTGAACAGGCTGGATGGGGGGGGTATGTGAACAGGCTGGATGGGGGGGGTATGTGAACAGGCTGGATGGGGGGGGTATGTGAACAGGCTGGATGGGGGGGTATGTTAACAGGCTGGATGGGGGGGGTATGTGAACAGGCTGGATGGGGGGGGTATGTGAACAGGCTGGATGGGGGGGTATGTGAACAGGCTGGATGGGGGGGTATGTGAACAGGCTGGATGGGGGGGGTATGTGAACAGGCTGGATGGGGGGGTATGTGAACAGGATGGATGGGGGTTTATAGCAGGATCATATACAAGGCAGGAGGATCATTACCAGGATGGGGTACCTTAGTAGAGAATTTGGGGACATTACCCCCATAACAGTGTCAGCAGCAGATCCTCGCCCTATAACAGTGTGTCATGACCACATTTTTTGCTTAAAGTTTTATTTTCCCATTTTCCTCCTCTAAAACCAGGGTGCGTCTTATAGTCCGGTGCGTCTTATAGTCCGAAAAATACGGTATATATACACACACACACAGTTTCACACAAAACCACAAGTGAGTTTGAACGGGCATAGCCTGCTTGAAACCTTGAAACAAAAGTGTCTACCCACAATTTTGGGAAGGTACCATCAATTTCTCCTTCCCATTTTTGGAGTTTGTGTGAAATTATGTCCAAGTTGCCATTTTTGTGCTGTTACAATAAACATAAAGGAAATAATCACATGATTAACAAAACATGCATGATAGCAATAATTTTCAGGGAGAAATACTTCATTTTCTGGATCAATTTCAAGTACACCAACACTTTCGGACATGACTGTGTGTATATATTGTACAGTCATGGCCAAAAGTTTTGAGAATGCTACAAATATTAACTTTTACAAAGTCTACTGCTAAAGTTTTTCTAATGGCAATTTGCATATACTCCAGAATGTCATAAAGAGTGATCAGCTTAACAGCAATTACTTGCAAAGTCAATATTGGCTAAGAAAATGAACTTTAACCCCCAAAACACATTTCAACATCATTGCATTCCTGCCTTAAAAGGAGCAGCTAACATTGTTTTAGTGATTGTTCCATTAACACAGATGTGGGTGTTGATGAGGATAGGGCTGGCGATCAATCAGTCATGATTAAGTAAGAATGACACCACTGGACACTTTAAAAGGAGTCTGGTGCTTGGTATCATTGTTTCACTTCAGTTAACCATGGTTATCTCTAAAGGAACACGTGCAGCCATTATTGCTCTGCAAAAAAATGGCCTAACAGCGAAGAGTATCGCAGCTACAAAGATTGCACCTCAGTCAACAATCTATCGCATCATCAAGAACTTCAAGGAGAGAGCTTCTATTGTTGCCAAAAAGGCTCCAGGGCACCCAAGAAGGACCAGCAAACGCCAGGACCGTATCTTAAAACTGTTACAGCTGTGGGATCGGACTACCAGCAGTGCCGAGCTAGCTCAGCAATGGCAGCAGGCTGGTGTGAGTGCTTCTGCATGCACTGTGAGGCGGAGATTGCTTGAGCAAGGCCTGGTTTCAAGGAGGGCAGCAAAGAAGCCACTTCTCTCCAGAAAAAACATCAGGGACTGACTGATATTCTGCAAAAGGTACAGGGAGTGGACTGCTGAGGACTGGGGTAAAGTCATTTTCTCAGATGAATCCCCTTTTCGATTGTTTGGGACATCTGGAAAACAGCTTATTAGGAGAAAAAGAGGTGAGCGCTACCACCAGTCTTGTCTCATGCCAACTGTTAAGCATCCTGAAACGATTCATGTGTGGGGTTGCTTCTCAGCCAAGGGAATCGGCTCACTCACAGTCTTGCCTAAAAACACAGCCATTAATAAAGAATGGTATCAGAATGTCCTCCAAGAGCAACTTCTCCCAACTGTCCAAGAGCAGTTTGGCGCCCAACAATGCCTTTTCCAGCATGATGGAGCACCTTGCCATAAAGCAAAGGTGATCACTAAATGGCTCATAGAACAAAACATAGAGATTTTGGGTCCATGGCCTGGAAACTCCCCAGATCTTAATCCCATTGAGAACTTGTGGGCAATCATCAAGAGACGGGTGGACAAACTAAAACCAACAAATTCTGGCAAAATGCAAGCATTGCTTATGCAAGAATGGACAGCTATCAGTCAGGATTTGATCCAGAAGTTGATTGAGAGCATGCCAGGGAGAATTGCAGAGGTCCTGAAGAAGAAGGGTCAACACTGCAAATATTGACTTGCTGCATTAACTCATTCTAACTGTCAATATAACCTTTTGGTACTCATAATATGATTGTAATTATATTTCTGTATGTGATGTAAACATCAGACAAACACAATTAAAAACCAGAGGGCAACAGATCATGTGAAAATATAATTTTCGCGTCATTCTCAAAACGTTTGGCCATGACTGTATATTTTATATATATATATATATATATATATATATATATATATACACACACATATATATATATAATATACATATATATATATATATATATATATATACATATATAGTCGTGGCAGCATAAAGTTCGCCCAGACTAGTCTTTGTATTAACACGATTTGGAAGAACAACTATGCATCTGAATTTCCTGACTTGACTTTAATCTCCTCACCTGCATACACATTTAAAGTCCCTTTGCTTTTGTGCTTCCTACCTGTTTGTAATTCTTTCATGTGCCTCACCCCTGCTGGTCAGCTGATGTTCATCTGGGTCAATGAGACATGTATATAAGTACTGCACTAGGTCTATGACCGTGGTCTGTGTGCGTGCCTCTGGATAAGTGCCTCATAAGTGTCAGAAATATACCAGAAATGAACCAGACATGACCAGAAGGTAAACTTCAGCTCTTTCTAACCAAGTTTTCCACTGACACAACTTACTTGTTAAATCATATACTTACCACACTACCCCCACCATGTTCACCTATGCCCTCACAGTCTTTGCCCCTCTCCTCCTCACTCTCCTTCACTATCCCCACACCCCAGCACCCTCTAAGCAAATATTCATCTCCCCCTCCCTCCTGCCTTCTCATCTGTCCTCATCTGCTGACCTACTCCTGAACCTCTGGTCGCTCCTAATATCGCGCAGACCATGCCGTCCACTCTCCTTCTCCCACCTGCTCTCCCTTTCTCTACTCCTTCTCACTGCTGGTGACATAGCCCCCAATCCTGGCCCCCCGTGGATGGTACACCCCTCTTTATCACCCACCCACCACTCTCCACATAATAGTAACTACCGCAATCTATCCAACATAAAAACTATTCCCCTCTCACCCACTCTGCCGCCCCCTCTCTCAGGAGCGCTCTGGAATGCCCGTTCAGTGTGTAATAAACTGCACATCATTCATGATCTCTTTACCTCTAGCAATCTATCCTTTCTAGGCATCACCGAAACATGGCTGACACCATCCAACTCTGCCTCCCCAGCTGCACTATGCTACGGTGGCCTGCACTTCTCCCACACTCCTCGCCCTGGCAATAGACAAGGTGGAGGAGTGGGCCTCCTTCTTTCTAACAACTACAACTTCACCACAATCCCACCTCTACCCTCCCTCGACCTGCCTTCCTTTGAAGTGCACTCTGTCCGAATCTATTCTCCCTCCAACCTCCAAGTGGCTGTCATATACAGACCCCCGGGCGCCACCACTGCCTTCCTCGACCACTTCTCTGCCTGGCTTCTACACTTTCTCTCTGCTGACATTCCCACCATCATCATGGGTGACTTCAACATCCCCACTGACACTCGCCAACAAGCTGCTTCCAAACTCCTCTCCCTTGCTTCGTCTTTTGGCTTAACTCAGTGGTCCACCTCTGCCACCCACAAAGATGGACACACACTAGACCTTATCTTCACCCGCCTCTGTCCCCTTTCTGACTTCACAACTTCCCCCCTCCCCCTATCTGACCACCATCTTCTGACCTTTTCAGCCCTGTCCTCCTCACCTACCCCCCCTGTCCAGCACCTAGCACATCCCCGCAGAAACCTTGCACACCTCAACATGCACACCCTCGCCGACTCTATCCTCCCACTGTCCTCCATATCGTGCCTCCACGACACAGACAGCGCCACTACTTTCTACAACACCACCCTCACATCAGCTATTGATTCAGTCGCTCCCCTTGTGCATGGCAGAGTGAGACGAATCAATAGACAACCCTGGCACAACAGCCTCACTAAAAAACTGCGGCAAAGGTCTAGGGCTGCAGAGCGGCGGTGGAAGAAAACGCACTCCCAGGAAGACTTCACCACATTCAAAAATGCAATTCACACATTTCGTTCAGTCCTCACCTCCGCTAAACACGACTACTTCAGAAACCTCATATCCTCTCTAACACACAACCCCAAACAGTTATTCAACACTTTCAACTCCCTCCTTCGCCCACCACTGCCCCCTCCAACCTCCCTCATCTCTGCAGAAGAATTTGCCACCTATTTCCAAGAAAAAATCGACCTAATAAGGCAAGTCTTCTCTGCTCAGCCACCACAACCCCTTCATGTAGCTGACCACTGCCCCTCCCCCATAAACTTCCTCCCCACCATCACCGAAGGAGAGCTTGCACGTCTGCTCTCAAAAGCGCACCTCACCACCTGCGCACTTGACCCCATGCCATCCCACCTCCTTCCCAACCTCACCACCATCCTTATTCCAGCCTTAACCCATCTCTTCAACCTATCTTTAACGACTGGAACCTTCCCCTCTGCCTTTAAACATGCAACAGTCACACCTATCCTAAAGAAACCTTCCCTCGATCCAACCTCTACTACCAGCTACCGCCCCATATCACTACTCCCACTTGCCTCAAAACTCCTGGAACAGCATGTCCATGCTGAACTTTCCTCCCACCTCTCCTCTAACGCTCTCTTTGACAACCTACAGTCCGGCTTCCGTCCACATCACTCCACCGAAACTGCCCTGACTAAAATCACAAATGACTTGCTTACTGCCAAAGCGAACAAGCACTTCTCTATACTCCTACTCCTAGACCTGTCCTCAGCCTTCGATACCGTTGACCACTCCCTCCTACTACAGATCCTCTCTTCCCTTGGTGTCAGAGACCTCGCCCTCTCTTGGATCTCTTCATACCTCTCAAATCGCACTTTTAGTGTCTCCCACTCCCACACAACCTCTTCATCCCACCATCTCTCTGTTGGCGTCCCTCAAGGCTCTGTCCTAGGACCCCTACTTTTCTCTATCTACACATTTGGCCTGGGACAACTCATAAAGTCCCATGGCTTCCAATACCACCTATATGCCGACGACACCCAGATCTACCTCTCTGGCCCAGATGCCACATCTCTGCTGTCCAAAATCCCGAAATGTCTATCTGCTATATCCTCCTTCTTCTCCTCTCGCTTCCTAAAGCTCAATGTGGCCAAAACTGAACTAATCATCTTTCCTCCGTCTCACCTACACTCTCCACCTGATCTATCTATTACAATAAATAACACCACGCTCTCGCCAGTACCCAAAGTTCGCTGCCTCGGAGTGACCTTTGACTCTGCCTTATCCTTCATACCACACATCCAATCCCTCACCACCTCCTGCCGTCTTCAACTCAAAAATATTTCCAGAATCCGCCCTTTCCTCAATTTGCAATCTACTAAAATGTTAGTGCATGCCCTCATAATCTCCCGCCTCGACTACTGTAACATCCTCCTCTGTGGCCTCCCTGCCAACACGCTTGCCCCTCTCCATTCCATCCTTAACTCTGCTGCCCGACTTATCCACCTCTCTCCTCAATACCACCCCGCTTCTCCTCTCTGCATGTCCCTCCACTGGCTTCCAATCTTCCACCGTATCCAATTCAAACTTCTAACACTGACCTACAAAGCTGTGCATAATCTTTCCCCTCCGTACATCTCCGAACTACTCTCCCACTACACTCCAACACGTCACCTCCGGTCCTCCCAAGATCTCCTCCTCTCCTCCTCTCTCATTCGCTCCTCACACAACCGACTCCAAGACTTCTCCCGAGCATCCCCAGTCTCCTGGAACTCGCTGCCTCAACACGTCAGACTATCCCCTACTCTTGCAAACTTGAAACGGAACCTGAAAACGCACCTGTTCAGAAATGCCTACAATCTACAATGAACTCGCTGCCGCCCGACCACCGTGCGCAGCTGCCGCCCGACCACCGTGCGCAGCTGCCGCCCGACCACCGTGCGGAGCTGCCGCCCGACCACCGTGCGGAGCTGCCGCCCGACCACCGTGCGGAGCTGCCGCCCGACCACCGTGCGGAGCTGCCGCCTGACCTACACCCCACCTATTGTCTCCTCCCCATAATCCTATAGAATGTAAGCCCGCAAGGGTAGGGCCCTCTTCCCTCTGTACTAGTCTGTCTACTGTAACTTGTATACGTATTTTGTATGTAACCCCCTTCTCATGTACAGCACCATGGAATTAATGGTGCTCTATAAATAAATAATAATAATAATAATAATAACAACATCACCGCCGACGCTTTGTGAATCTCTGCCTCCCAGACAATGCATAGTAAACTGGGTGTACACTTCCCGGTTTCATCACTGCGAGTCCTGTGTCACCACTGCCTCCCTGGGCATGCGCAGTGCACCAATAAAGGCTGGCAAATTCTAAAAACAATTTTAGAATAAAGCAAAAAGCCACGGAAAGGGGCTTGTTTGAAAATATATTAAGATTGGAATTAAGACATGGGGGTGGTTTAGGGAAACATGGGGAAGTGATCAGGTTTCTTTTAAAACAGCCAAATATGACAAGTGCTTCTGCAAAAGATAAAAGAAAACTTACAATGTTTCATGTGTCAAAGCACAGAATCACTGAGTATAATCTGTCATATCGGGAACCTTTGGGGTAGGGCTACATGGCGACGAGAGTCGCGAGACACTAAAGAGTGCGAATTGCAACATCACATCTAATGATTTCCTACAACGTTGCAATGCGACCTCCTGTGACTGAGGCACAGAGTCGGAAATGTTTCCAAGTGTATTGGATTTCTGCTACAAGGTGCACAAGACTCACTTGCCATAAACTCACAACTCACTACCCAGTGCTACTCACAAAGGACTGTGACTTGTGTGTGACCTATCTGCAATCTGGACATTTTTTTACAACAAAATCACAGTAGTAGATGAGTTGTGGGACATCAAGTCACAGATACGTTGAACAGATATCTTTATCTGTGAATTACGGTCACTGTGTAGCCACAGCCAAATGTTGCCTGACAAGGAAAGCATGTACAGAAGGGCACTTACTTAGTCTGTGCTAAACACAAAGTATTAATTACGACAGACTTTCCCCCTCCTGTAGGTCCAACCACCATGGTAGTGTGACGTGTCAGCATAGTCTCATACATCTGCACAACTTTGTCTACCTATAAAAACAGTAAAGATTGTATGAAAGGTAAAGATGATTAGAATACAATGCAACCTTACTCTTTTTTTATATTATACCCCTTAAACTTAGGCCCATTGATATTAGTAAGAAAAGTCATCATTGTGAATTTGCTTTGTATTACATTTACCTGAACAGGCAGCAGGACATAGTTGTTGTCTATTAGAGCCTCTTCTACTGCATCATTAAAGTTGGGGTAGCGAACCCGAGGGCAGTCCAGTCCCGGGAACAAGTCCGAAATTAAGCCAAGAAACAAGGGGACATCCTCAAAAACAAACTTGGGCAGGTTCATGTCTCTCAGTGCCCTCATCAAAACAACATCCTAAAGGGAATGTAACACATTAAAGCCTCAAGAGAAGAAATTGTGACAGATATTTGCATTGAAAAAGGTAACATGGGCCAATGCATTTACAAAGACAAAAGAGCACCAATAATTTTCCAACTGGTAATCTCACAGTAGAAAGAAACTGATGATGTGTCTCCAACCTCTTTCAATGACGCCCATATCTCCTAACATAATTCATCAACAGGGGTTATTTTTAGGAGACGGTCCCTTTAAAAATACCTTTAATTAAATACAATTTACTTACTTCACTTAAGTCTGGTGAACCTCTCTTCAACTCTCCGGCCATTACCAACACAGATTTTAAGGCACGTAACCCAAAGTCATAATGATGCTGTTTAGACAGTTGTTCTTTGGCAAGCTTATATAATACGGTCATTTTTTTAGCCAGGTTCTAAAATCACATAAAATAATTTTATATAGAGCATTGTAAACATTTAAACATTGAAGCTGTACATGTAGTTGAACGGTATTCTCACTAACTGATGAGGCTATGAAATATATATTTACAGTGGATGAAATAACTATTGAACACGTCACCAATTTTCTAAGTAATTATACTTCTAAAGGTGCTATTGCCATGAATTTCTCACCAGGTGACGGTAACAACTCATCCAATCCACACAGACAAAGAAATCAAACCACAGATGTCTATAAATTTAGTGCTGTGTTATAATGAAAAATTCAATAGTTCCTGGAATATCTTTCTCCTAATCTGATTTCCAGATTCAATGCAATATTCAGCGGTTCCTCTTTCCCAGGGGATTACTTATGAGCTTGTGTATCAGTTATTCAAAGGAAGGGAAAGACCCCTCTCAATGAGCCAGTTATAAGCCCATCTCACTTCTCAATGTGGATATTAAAATATTAGTGAAAATGTTTGCATCCAGATTGTTCCCACCTTTAAGAGATATTATTCACCTTGGACCAGGTGGGTTTCAAGAGATGTAGAGAGGCTAAAAACAATACAACTAAGTGTATGAATTTAACAAATGGAGCCACAGTAAAATCTCAACCCCTTATTCTCTTATCTACTGAGGCAGAAAAGGCCTTAGATACGGTAAACTGGACCTTCATGAATGAGACACTGTAGTATAGGCCTGCAATTAAACATGCTTTACTGGGTTTCTGCACAGTACACAAAGCCGACTGCCAGTGTATAGGAATATGGGGTCCAGTGTCGGACTGGCTACCGAAAGAACCACCAGTAGTACCAGGCCTGGCTGCGGTTACCTGCATTGAACTCCGGAGCTCTCACCTGAGCACCGGAGTGCAGCCTGGACTGAGAGCAGGGTTTGCAGGACTGAACTGCGAGCACCGACTGATTCCCCGGCGATTGCGGTTCAGTTCATGACACCTGCAGACAGGGCGGGCTGAACTGCGAAGCTCAGGTTAGAGCTCCGGAGTTCAATGCAGGTAACCGCAGCCAGGCATGTTATTGCTGGTGGTTCCTCCGGCAGCCAGTCCGACACTGATGGGGTTTTGTCTCAGGAATTCGTTAAACGAAATCGGGACAACACTGAAGATATGACACTTTGATACAATGTAAATTAATCAGTGTACAGCTTGTATAACAGTGTAAATTTGGTGTGCCCTCTAACTAACTCAACACAGTCATTAATATCTAAACCGCTTGCAAAAAAGCGAGTACACCCCAATAAGTGAAAATGGACAAATTTTGCCCAATTAGCCATTTTCCCTCCCTGTTATCATGTAACTCATTAGTATTACAAGGTTTCAGGTGTGAATGGAGAGTAGGTGTGGTAAATTTGGTGTTATTGATCACACTGTCTCTCATACTGGTCACTGGAAGTTCAATATGGCACCTCATGGCAAAGATTTCTCTGAGGATCTGAAAAAAAAGAATTGTTGCTCTACATAAAGATGGCGTAGTCTGTAAGAAGAATGTCAACATCCTGAAATTGAGCTGCAGCATGGTTGGCAAGATGATACAGCGGGTTAATAAGAGAGGTTCCACTCAGAACAGACCTCACCATGGCCGATCAAAGAGGTTGAGTGCACGTGCTCTGCGTCATATCCAGAGGTTGACATATGTGTGCTGCAGAGGTTAAAGGAGTGGGTGGTCAGCCTGTCAGTGCACACACTATATTCCGCACACTGCAACAAATTGGTCTGCATGGCATTCTTAAGATCATGCCGGTACACAGTATGGTGAATACAACCAGACTAATGAAATGGATTACTGGATTCATGTCCTGTGAGCTGATGAGAAACATATAAACATATTTGGTTCAGATGGTGTCAAGCGTGTGTGGCGGGCAAGCAGGTGAGGAGTACAACGCAAAGACAAGTGTGTCTTGTCTAACAGTCAAGCTTGGTGGTGGGAGTGTCAAGGTTTGGGGCTGCATGAGTGCTACCGGATGTGGGGAGCCACAGTTCACCAAATTACAGTTTCCTTAACTATGTGTTTGAGATCATTGTCTTGCTGAAATATCCACCTTCATTTCATCTTCATCATCCTGGTAGATGCTAGATTTTTATTTTTTAGACTCCAAACATGGTGTATATCATGGCATCCAAAGAGTTCAATTTTGGTCTCATCTGACCAGACTATATTCTCCAAGTATTTCACAGGCTTGGCTTAATGTTGTTGATGAATCCTTAAACGTGCTGGAACATGCTTTCTGTTTAGCATTAGAGTCTTGTGTGGTGAGCAGGTATACAGGCCATGGAGGTTGAGTGCATCACTTATTGTTTTATTTGAAACAATTATAACTGGTGCTTCCAGGTTTGATGTGGTTCTTGGCTCTTGGACAACTCCTGAGGGGAGCACTTGTTCATAGTCAGTTTATGGTGAAATTATGTACTTTGCATTTCTGGATTATGGCCTCAACAGAGCTCAGTGGAGCATTCAGTAGTTTAGAAATTCTTCTGTAACCAATGCCATCAGTATGTTTTGCAACAATAGGGCTGCAAAGATGTTGAGACAGCTCACTGATTTTACCAATTATGAGATGTTTCTTGCCTGGCACCTTGGTAGTGAGACAGCATTTTATAGACGATCAGTTGAACCAGCTGATTTTATTTTTCACTAAGTGGCAGGACTGCTTTCAAACTACTGATAGATTTCAGCTGGTGTCATGACTTTCTATGGCTTTTTTATTTATTAAGTACATTTCCATCAATGTTTAAACCAATCTGCATCAACACCAGGCTTTAGCAGTTTTCCCTTATATTTTGGATATGTACACGTTCCCTGAAGAAGAAGGTGAAACGCGCGTCGGAACGGGAGGGGTGGCGCGGTTACGGACACTATATACTGGTTAGTAATGCTGCATGACCGTACAACTATATTGCTGTATCGCCAAATGCAAATAGTTTGATGGTAACTAGATACTAGGAGACTTTGAATCCAATTGCTGATATTGAATTCCTGTCCGGTTCTCAGAGGTATGGTAAAGGGTGGACTAGCCTTATATGTTATACTACATCTTGTCCTATTTATTATTTACCACTCTGAACACCGGACAGTAACGTTGCAGCATTTGTATTGCCCTGTGGTTAACTTTTTGCATAAAGAAGGGCTTAAAGGGATATTGCTGCAGGGTTTATTATTTACCACTCTGAATATCGGACAGTAACGTTGCAGCACTTATATTGCCGTATGGTTAATTTGTCTTACAAAGAAGGGCTTAGAAGTGATATTCCTGCAGGGTTTATTTAGCTTACCTATTAACTGTTTATGGGGTGCCTTCCTAAATTCAGGGGCATGGTGCACAATTAAACTAGCATACCTTATTTATGCAGCTGAACTATATTACTATCATTAATCTTATAATTGTGTCCCTTCTGTATCCACCCCTCGTTGTGCATACCTTGCTTATTTTTAACATGTGTGTTACTTTTGGTAATAATAATAAAAATGTTCATGTTTTGGAATAAAGCCACTGTGTCGTGCAATTAATAGTCTGGAAAGGTGGTATTCCTTGTATCTATATAGTAGGCTCCTGCTAGTGATTAATATTCATGTATTGAATATTGTTGTAGATCAGGGCATACAGGTATAATAATGACAATACTTATTACATAAATTATAAAATTAGTTTATATTACCTTGGCCAAAAGAAACCCTTCTGAAAATAGCATAATTTCACAGATTTGTTGAAGATCTGGCACAATTACAACCACAGGCCTGAATAGAGCCTTGACTGATTCGGGTAATTCTGTTCGACCAGCGTAACCAGGGTTCATTGTAATAAAGATTCCCATTCGAGCATCCATAGTAATCTCCTGACCTTCAAACTGCAAATCAATACATTGAAAGGAAATCAGATGACAAATTCTGTAATCTTGATTTTAAAATTACGAAAAAAAACCATAGGGTTTGGGTAAAGGAATTTAGCACATCCTGTATCAAACCTGCCTATTGGATACTCTAGCCATCTCTTTATGTGCCAAAATCTAGAACTTAAAGGGCTTTGTCAGGTATTCTGAGAAATGTATGCAGTCACTTTGTGTGAGTGCAGACTCCTAAATCTTGACATTGTGTGTTTTGCATGCTATCAGCATTCACCAGTCATGCAGGTGAGAGCAGTTGGTCATGCATCCATGTTGTCATATGTCAATTTCTCTTAATTCACTTATATTGAGAGAAGACAGTCAAGTCCAGTCAGAATGTGACTGGCAATATGCAAATTATGACCGCCTGCTCTCACCAGCAATTTTTCATGGAACAACCACCTTAACCCCTTCACGACATGTACAGTGCAGGTCGGAAGCGGGTGTATGGAGCGGCCTCACCCCTTGCCCATACTCAGCAGGTGATGGCTGTTTGTTACAAGGACCTGCCTCTAACAATCACGGGTGGACAGCAGGGGGTCTGTTAAAGACCTCTATGCTTATCTTTACAGCGCTCCTTTAAAAACCTGTCTCTGGCCAAGCTTCAAATAAGACTGTGATGTTCACTATATGCAGCAATATTTAAAACATTTAAAAAACATGAAAGTTAAAATCACCCCCCTTTTGCCGCATTAAAAAAGATAAAGATAATTTAAAAAAATACACATATGTGGCATTCCCAAGTTCACAAAAATCTGATCAATTAAATTGTGACCAGTAGAACTACACTAAAATCATGCAGCATCTGTGGAGTTAAGACTGCAGCAGCAGCAGACAGGAAGTATCTAACAATGACCAAGGTGATGCTGGGAAGCAGGGAGTATGTATTTGTGTCTGCAAAGGAAATAAGTGTCTGTTTGTCTCTCTGCAAAGAAGAAGCTGTGCTCAGAACGTGTAGTGTGTGTATCGTGAGAAAAGTCAAGCTACAAAGATCTGCCAGTTCAGGACAGAGACTGCCAGGAGTGGAGAACAGCTCAGGATAGTTCAAAAGCAAACTACTGTGCAGCAAAAGTCTATAGGAGAGCAGTGACCACAGGACTCACCCTTCCCCCCCACCTCACTGCATAAGGTGTTCTGCTCTGTGAACATCCAATTTATAAGTAGAAAGACTCCGAGTAAGGAGAGAAGATAATCTGGGAACAGACTGTCATATATGTTATTGTGAAAGCTCTGTGTGAAGATTATTAAAGCCTTACATCTACTACTGCCTGTAACACATGTTATATAGCTGTATCTTGCTGGAAAGTGTACATGACCTCATGTGTGGAAGATGCTGGTTAAGGCTGCTTTCACATTTCTGTCTTTTTCTATCAGTTGCAATCCGTCGCCATGAGAAAATACGGTATCCTGCAAAATAATTTGCAGGATTCAGTTTTTTCCCCATAGAGTTGTATTAATGACGGATTGCGACTGATGTTGCATCCGTCCCGCGACGGATAAGTCGGGCGGAAGCACCGCACAATGCATAGTTTTTTGTGTGCATTGAAAAAACGGACAGCGACAGTTCCGTCTCTCTCTCCTTCCCAGAGCAGCTTTTCATTTGCAACTAGTATTTGTTAAAAAAAAACCCAACGGATTCCGTTTTTTATGCTCTGCATCACATCAGTTTCAACTAAATCTGTGCCAGATCTGTCTCATCACTTACAAAACAGATTGCAACTGATGCAAAAAGACGGGCATGTGAAAACAGCTTTTTTTCCTGCTTTCTACTACACAAAATGAGAAAATAAATTGTGCCCTTCTAAAGTAAACTAACCCAGCAAAAAACAAGCTTATAGGTCTATGCGGACAGAAAAATAGTTATGGCTCTAGGAAGAAGGGGAGGAAAAAACGCAAAAACAGAAATTGGACACATGGTGAAGGGCTTAAGGGTTATTTTATATGAATGGGAAAGTTATGAACTTTCCAAAACAAATTCTGCAGCTAAGAGTATGCAACTTGGAAATATTACATGAGGATTTTGATATAAAAAGCAGCAGAAATGTTGCAGGAAATTAACATCAAATCCATGTAGGTTCCATTAGGATATATTTACACAGAGCAAAACTGGGACAATTGGCAATAAAACGCAGTGGATTTTCCACATAGGTGTTTTTGATGACATTTCTATGCATTTCTATTGCATTCTTGCTGCTGTGCCTCATAGATACCAATGGGAGAAAAATGCCGGAAGAACAGTGAAACATCCTGGATTTTTTTTTCCCCAAACAATACAAGTCAAAATATGTAGGGAAAAAAAACACATCATGTGCATGTGATTTTAGAAATCTCATTCATTCTGCTGTAAAAGACTGCACTTTTTTTTCCTGCATTAAAAAAATGAATGCAAAAAGTGTAGTTAAAAACAATATGTGTGAATAACTCCTTAACGAGTAAAAACCTAATTTTAAGTATATTTAAAAAAACAAAATAGACTGTGTAATACATCTTTATGATGTATATGCATCACATACAGGCGATCCAGCTAGAGGCGCAACCCACCTGGAATTTCTTCAAGTGATGGATTAAAGCATTCCGTATGGTCTGTATCTGAGAGGAAATAACTGAGAGTACCGAGGCGTCAATACGATTGAATTCATCAAAGCAGCCCCATGCGCCACATTGGGCCAGGCCAGAGAAGATTTTACCAACAGCCTGAAAAAAATGTTGACAAGTGACTACAAATTGATGACAACAACATCCGCCGTACAATGTATTCATTGTAAATGGAAGAAAGTATTTATTAAAGGGAATTTGTCAGCAGGATGTCACTCCCAAACTCTTTATATGTACATGTAGCTCTTTCAAAGACAAGTGCAGCAATATCCTTTACATGGCCAGTCCATTACTCTATTACTGAGAAATAAGCATTTGTATCAATGTAGAAATGACACTCAAGAACTATTTGTAGATCTGAAGCCTCCGTCACTCCAGCTCTATTCACAGCCCAGAGCTGCCTCCTCTTTGCCTGAGGTGACCCAGCCTAAAGGCTGTCAGTTAAACAGAAGGCGGCAGGGAATAGAGCTGGAGTGACAGAGGCTTCAGATCTACAAATAGCTCTTCAATATAATTTCTACATCAATTCAAACACTGATTTCTCAGTAATGGAGAAACAGACTGGTCATATAAAAATATTGCTGGACTTGTCTTTGAAAGAGTTAGATGCACATATAAATAGTTTGGGGGGATGACATTCTGCTGACAGATTCCCTTTGAGTTATTAAATATTATTCCCAAATTACCATATTCTATAGAGTCCTGTCTATCAGTAATAACTGTAATAATAGGAATGACAGTATGAGTTAATAAAGTGTGTATGTGAATACATTATATGAACATGCTAAATAATAAAAAGAAAAGAAAAAAACAGTAATCTGTCGTGTGTACCTTGTAGTCCATGCCTTCCCCACAGTTTGTAACCACACACAGCAATCCAAGAGCTTTAGCCAGATCTTTGGTTGTCTCGGTTTTACCAGTTCCTGCTGGCCCTGCCGGTGCGCCCCCTAAATACATGGAGAGAGCCTACAAAAGTAGAAACAAAAACAGCTTGACTAGATAGAGCACAGGCAGGGGTCCATTATAACTTTGGTCTTATTTTGTGCCTAGGTACGTTCAATTAAGTTCAGTTATAAAATAAAAGGTAGAACTAAAGGGATAAAAACACAATGTATTGATAAACCAGCTATCTACACTGCACACAAAAAGACACCACAACGTCAGTACAGGTTCTATTTCACCAAAATAATATCACAGGATCCTCTATGAACGTGTTCTCTCATCATACAACCTAAAATATACATTATGATCACACCACACACTCTCTGAATTACCTGTGTAAGAGTGAGATATATCCGATCAGTCAGAGGAGTGATGACTAGCCTCCCATTTAGACCCATGTACTCATAACCGTAGGCAAAGGTCCCAGTGCACTGTCGGACACTCAATTCATCTGGTTCTCTGTCCCAGTAAAAGCGTAATTGACTTTCCCATTCAAACTCTCGGGCATCCATAATGCTAGGAGAAAGGTCAACATTTCCATTACAGAATCACCACTTGCAATATTATCTCGAAGGATCTTATATAAACCTTAAACCTACCTGTCTCTCACAAATATGTCCACGATGTCTCTAGCATGTACGTCAATGATGAGAACAGTATTGTATTTCTTCCTGTCATTTTTACTCAGAGGTTCTGTGATCCGAGTAACAAGTTCATCAATCTGCTGGTGCATTTTTTTAGCATAGCTCTTCAGTGCTTGTTTCTCTCCCTTTTTAACCTTATTGAAGACATCCTCAACTTCCCAGGTCCACCACACCTGATTACCAGCTAGGACCACCATTCCTTGGTACAAAAGCATCCAATCTACCCTGTAAAAGTCACGTAGTCCAAAAACAAGCAGGAGGAAATTACTTAACATATCATTTGAGGGGTTTACAATATAACACATTTATGGCAGACCCACAGGGAGGGTATGCCCCTCTGTATGACAGATGCAAGATCCATCTCTGAATGGGAGGACGACTTAAATTGCACAACTAGGAAAAAGTAAAGGCCCCGTCACACACAGAGATAAATCTTTGGCAGATCTGTGGTTGCAGTGAAATCATGGACATATTGTTCCATTTGTACACAGCCACAAACCTGGCACTGATTGTCCACAATTTCACTGCAACCACAGATCTGCCGCAGATTTATCTCTGTTTGTGACAGGGCCTTTAAGCGATCTATCTGGAAAATGTTGGCAGGAGTAAATATTTTTACTACTTCTTAGGGCTCTGTCAGCATAGTGTGATCCAATCATCTCCAATAAGAAGATAGAGGGGAAAAGGGGTCTCCATCTTCTCCATTATGTCTGCCTGTGGATTTCAGACTGCACTCAGATGTCATCCGAGTGCAGTCCGATGTCTTCAACACACTCAATGATTTGCATGGCGGAGTGCAATAGGATAATCAGATCAAACTCGGACATGCAGCGTTATTTTCTTTGGATTTGGAAAAAAATGGACATGTGCACGGACCCATAGACTAACATTGGTCTAAGCGTGATCTGATGATTTGTTGGATCCCACTATGTCCGAAAATATAGTTGTATGAATCTGCCTTAGGGCCACTTTACACGTTGCGACATCGCTAGCATTTGCTGGCGATGTCGAGCGCAATAGCACCCGCCCCTTCGTACGGCCGATATGTGGTGATCGCTGCCATAGCGAACATTATCGCTACGACAGCGTCACACGCACATACCTGTTCAGCGACGTCGCTGTGACTGCTGAACATTCCCTTCCTCAAGGGGGAGGTGCGTTCGGCGTCACCGCGACGTCACATCCCGCCCACCTCCTTCCTACCTCACTGCCGGCGGCGGATGCAGGTAAGGTGAGGTTCCTAGTTCCTGCGGTGTCACACATAGCGATGTATGCTGCCGCAGGAACGACGAACAACATCGTACCTGTAGCTGCAACGATAATTGGGAATGGACCCCCATGTCACCGATTAGCGATTTTGAACGTTTTTGCGACGATTCAAAATCGCTCATAGGTGTCACACGGAACAATATCGCTAACGCGGCCGGATGTGCGTCACAAATTACGTGACCCCAACGACATCGCTTTAGTGATGTCGTAGCGTGTAAAGCGGCCCTTAGGATTGCCTATCACTTTGTTCACCCTGACAATTGTTAATTCGGTATTTATACTCAGCATAGTTTGCTAAGTGTTATGATAAAAGCACAAAACATTTCTGCTGAAGATGTTGAAGGATTGCTGAAGATTTAACCCTATGCATTGCAAATTGTGAAATCCACAGTGAAAATTCACAGAAAGAATTGACATTCTGTGGTCATTTTCTGCATAGAAATTATCTGCAGCACGTGGATGAATTTTTTAAATATTTTACTTTGCAGCTACTGAAATCAGTTGCAGATTTTCCGTCAGCAACTCTCCAATGTGTGATCAAGGTCTTAAACATAATTATAGGTGATCACCACGTGAGGCTGCAGAACATGAAGACGAGTATGCTTGGATGTATGTAACTACAGTGCCTACAAGTAGTATTCAACCCCCTGCAGATTTAGCAGGTTTACACATTCGGAATTAACTTGGCATTGTGACATTTGGACTGTAGATCAGCCTGGAAGAGTGAAATGCACTGCAGCAAAAAAGAATGTTATTTCTTTCTTTTTTTTTTTTTTTAAATTGTGAAAAGTTTATTCAGAGGGTCATTTATTATTCAACCCCTCAATCCACCAGAATTCTGTTTGGTTCCCCTAAAGCAGTGACGGCGAACCTATGGCACGCGTGCCAGAGAGGGCACGCAGAGCACTCTCTGCTGGCACGCGCGTCCTTGCCTCAGGCAGAATCGTACTGCCGTTTTGAATTGCTGGCGCGCTAGCGCTAGCAGTTCAAAGTTGTGACTGTCAGATCGGAGGAGACATTGCTCCTCCCGCTGACACCCCCCCGCAGCATCATTAAGCCCGACACTGTCTCATACCTTGATGTGACGGTGACGGCGCCGGCGTCATCACGTGTTGTGGCCGCGGGAATAGAGAAGACTTGAGGAGACCAGGAGCGAACAGCGGTGAAGTGGGAGTAGGAAGGTGAGTAGTACGATTTTTATTTTTTTTTACTATCTAGAGGCGACTAAAAAGTAACAAATAAAAACTGAGTGGGCACAGTATTACAAGGATCTGGATGGGCACAGTATTACAAGGATCTGGATGGGCACAGTATTACAAGGATCTGGATGGGCACAGTATTACAAGGATCTGGATGGGCACAGTATTACAAGGATCTGGATGGGCACAGTATTACAAGGATCTGGATGGGCACAGTATTACAAGGATCTGGATGGGCACAGTATTACAAGGATCTGGATGGGCACAGTATTACAAGAATCTGGATGGGGCACAGTATTACAAGAATCTGGATGGGGCACAGTATTACAAGGATCTGGATGGGGCACAGTATTACAAGGATCTGGATGGGCACAGTATTACAAGGATCTGGATGGGGCACAGTATTACAAGGATCTGGATGGGCACAGTATTACAAGGATCTGGATGGGCACAGTATTACAAGGATCTGGATGGGCACAGTATTACAAGGATCTGGATGGGCACAGTATTACAAGGATCTGGATGGGCACAGTATTACAAGGATCTGGATGGGCACAGTATTACAAGGATCTGGATGGGCACAGTATTACAAGGATCTGGATGGGGCACAGTATTACAAGAATCTGGATGGGGCACAGTATTACAAGGATCTGGATGGGGCACAGTATTACAAGAATCTGGATGGGGCACAGTATTACAAGAATCTGGATGGGGCACAGTATTACAAGAATCTGGATGGGGCACAGTATTACAAGAATCTGGATGGGGCACAGTATTACAAGGATCTGGATGGGCACAGTATTACAAGGATCTGGATGGGGCACAGTATTACAAGGATCTGGATGGGCACAGTATTACAAGGATCTGGATGGGCACAGTATTACAAGGATCTGGATGGGCACAGTATTACAAGGATCTGGATGGGCACAGTATTACAAGGATCTGGATGGGCACAGTATTACAAGGATCTGGATGGGCACAGTATTACAAGGATCTGGATGGGGCACAGTATTACAAGAATCTGGATGGGGCACAGTATTACAAGGATCTGGATGGGGCACAGTATTACAAGAATCTGGATGGGGCACAGTATTACAAGAATCTGGATGGGGCACAGTATTACAAGAATCTGGATGGGGCACAGTATTACAAGAATCTGGATGGGGCACAGTATTACAAGGATCTGGATGGGCACAGTATTACAAGGATCTGGATGGGGCACAGTATTACAAGGATCTGGATGGGCACAGTATTACAAGGATCTGGATGGGCACAGTATTACAAGGATCTGGATGGGCACAGTATTACAAGGATCTGGATGGGCACAGTATTACAAGGATCTGGATGGGCACAGTATTACAAGGATCTGGATGGGCACAGTATTACAAGGATCTGGATGGGCACAGTATTACAAGGATCTGGATGGGGCACAGTATTACAAGAATCTGGATGGGGCACAGTATTACAAGGATCTGGATGGGGCACAGTATTACAAGAATCTGGATGGGGCACAGTATTACAAGAATCTGGATGGGGCACAGTATTACAAGAATCTGGATGGGGCACAGTATTACAAGAATCTGGATGGGGCACAGTATTACAAGAATCTGGATGGGGCACAGTATTACAAGGATCTGGATGGGGCACAGTATTACAAGAATCTGGATGGGGCACAGTATTACAAGAATCTGGATGGGGCACAGTATTACAAGAATCTGGATGGGGCACAGTATTACAAGAATCTGGATGGGGCACAGTATTACAAGGATCTGGATGGGCACAGTATTACAAGGATCTGGATGGGGCACAGTATTACAAGGATCTGGATGGGCACAGTATTACAAGGATCTGGATGGGCACAGTATTACAAGGATCTGGATGGGCACAGTATTACAAGGATCTGGATGGGCACAGTATTACAAGGATCTGGATGGGCACAGTATTACAAGGATCTGGATGGGCACAGTATTACAAGGATCTGGATGGGCACAGTATTACAAGGATCTGGATGGGGCACAGTATTACAAGAATCTGGATGGGGCACAGTATTACAAGGATCTGGATGGGGCACAGTATTACAAGAATCTGGATGGGGCACAGTATTACAAGAATCTGGATGGGGCACAGTATTACAAGAATCTGGATGGGGCACAGTATTACAAGAATCTGGATGGGGCACAGTATTACAAGGATCTGGATGGGGCACAGTATTACAAGAATCTGGATGGGGCACAGTATTACAAGAATCTGGATGGGGCACAGTATTACAAGAATCTGGATGGGGCACAGTATTACAAGAATCTGGATGGGGCACAGTATTACAAGGATCTGGATGGGCACAGTATTACAAGGATCTGGATGGGCACAGTATTACAAGAATCTGGATGGGGCACAGTATTACAAGGATCTGGATGGGCATAGTATTATATGTATCTGGATGGGCACAGTATTATCTGGATGGGAACAGTATTATATGTATCTGGATGGGCACAGTATTATCTGGATGGGCACAGTATTATATGTATCTGGATGGGCACAGTATTATCTGGATGGGCACAGTATTATATGTATCTGGATGGGCACAGTATTACAAGGATCTGGGTGGGGCACAGTACTAGATGGAGAGTATCAGGATGGGAACATTACATGTGCTGTGGATGTGGAGTGGGGGGGGGCCATGGAACCAGTCTTATTGGAGAGGTGGTGAACACAGTAATTAAAAGTTAAAGTGCACCTGTCACACGTTTGGCGGCTGTTGGCAATCTTAGCACCCGGACCGCCAGCGAAACTTTTGACATGTCTTTGATAGGTACAATTTAAGTTATATATATTTTTCTTTTGTCAAATGTGGAGCTGCAGCCAATATATATTTTTTCAGTTCACAGTGAAGCTTTCCGAGCCAGCCAGCTTTCCGAGACAGCCAGCTTTTCAAAGCCAGCCAGCTTTTCCAAGCTAGACAGCTTTTCCAAGCCAGCCCAGCCAGCTTTCCGAGCCAGCCAGCCTGCTTTTCCAAGCCAGACAGCTTTTCCAAGCCAGCACAGCCAGCTTTCCGAGCCAGCCAGCTTTCCGAGCCAGCCAGCTTTCCGAACCAGCCAGCTTTTCCGAGCCAGCCAGCTTTTCAAAGCCAGCAAGCTTTTCCAAGCCAGTCCATCCAGCTTCTCCGAGCCAGCCAGCCTGCTTTTCCAAGCCAGACAGCTTTTCCAAGCCAGCCCAGCCAGCTTTCCGAGCCAGCCAGCCTGCTTTTCCAAGCCAGACAGCTTTTCCAAGCCAGCCCAGCCAGCTTTCCGAGCCAGCCAGCCTGCTTTTCCAAGCCAGACAGCTTTTCCAAGCCAGCCCAGCCAGCTTTCCGAGCCAGCCAGCCTGCTTTTCCAAGCCAGACAGCTTTTCCAAGCCAGCCCAGCCAGCTTTCCGAGCCAGCCAGCCTGCTTTTCCAAGCCAGACAGCTTTTCCAAGCCAGCACAGCCAGCTTTCCGAGCCAGCCAGCTTTCCGAGCCAGCCAGCTTTCCGAACCAGCCAGCTTTTCCGAGCCAGCCAGCTTTTCCGAGCCAGCCAGCTTTTCAAATCCAGCAAGCTTTTCAAATCCAGCAAGCTTTTCAAATCCAGCAAGCTTTTCAAAGCCAGCAAGCTTTTCAAAGCCAGCAAGCTTTTCCAAGCCAGTCCATCCAGCTTCTCCGAGCCAGCCCATCCAGCTTTTCCGAGCCAGCCAGCTTTTCCAAGCTAGCCCAGCCAGCTTTCCGAGCCAGTCAGCTTCTCCGAGACAGCCAGCTTTTCTGAGACAACCAGCTTTTCCGAGACAGCCAGCTTCCCTTGCTACTTTCCAAGCTAATCAGGACTCAGAAGTTGGCAGCCACCAGATATGAGTACAGCAAAAAAAGCAAAAACAGATAGTGGAAGATCATTCCAAGAGGTCTGGACAGAGTCATTTGGAGTTATTGAACGCAGTGGGAAAGCGTTATGTACTCTGTGTAATGAAAGTGTTGTGTGTCGCACATCAAGTGTCAGACGGCACTTTGACACCAACCACAAAAATGTTGCCCAACTAAGTGAAACTGAACGAAAAGAGTTTCTTGAAGGCAAATTGAGAAAATATAATTCCCAGTCTCTTAGTTTTTGCAACTATCTTTCTCCAAGTAGAACAAATCATCTGACAGCTGCCAGTTTTCAAATGTCCCTGGTCTTAGCAAAACATGGTAAGCCCCTCTCTGATGGGGAAATTATCAAAGCAGCCATGTTGTCTGGGAGTAATTCTCTTTTTCATGATTTGCCAAATAAAGATAAAATTAGTCAACGCATCTCTGAGATGCCACTTAGCAGAAATACTGTTAAAGATCGAGTCCAGCGCATGGCAAGTGATGTTAGTCAGCAGCTCACCACTGACCTACAAAAGGCAGCTTGTTACTCAATGTGCTTGGATGAAAGCACAGATGTAAAAAATCACGCAAGACTAGCAGTAATTTTGCGTTATGCTGCTGGTGACACTATGAGAGAGGAGCTGGTGAAACTGTTATCCTTGCCTGAAAGAACACAAGGGATAGATATCCACAATGCTGTGATGGAGGCTTTGTCACAAGACATAAGACCAGAAAAAGTTGTTTCAATTACTAGTGATGGGGCACCTTCTATGGTGGGTAAATCAGCTGGTTTCATACAGTTCTTTGTTAAAGAAATAAAACATGAAGTCATTCAGTTCCATTGTATTATACATCAAGAAGCTCTCTGTGCCAGGGAAAGTGGGAAAGTAGCAAAAAATTTGAGGATGTCCTTAAAGATGTCACAAAAATGGTTAATTACATCATAGCTCGTGCTCTAAATTCTCGACAATTTCAAGCACTTCTTGAGGAGGTTCAGGCACAGTATAATTGCTTACTTATGTACAATAATGTCCGGTGGCTGAGCAGAGGACAAGTCCTGGAGAGATTTGTAGCTTGCTTGGAAGAAATTAGGCTGTTTATGAATGAAAAAGGGCAGGAATATCCACAGCTCACTGATATGGCCTGGCTTACCAACCTCATGTTTTTCACAGATTTTACACTACACTTCAATGTACTGAATAAACAACTACAAGGTGTAGCTGTAGGGAAAACAGCAGAAAGAATGTTTTGTGATATTAAAACATTTGAGAGAAAACTTCAGGTTTTTGAAAGAGACATTGAAAGTGGGCAACTGAAATATTTTCCAAATCTAAAAATGCATTTAGAAAATTCTACATTTGTAGACAGTCTCACCAGCCATCAAGAAATCTACAAGGAATTTTCTAGCATTGTACGAGCTGCAAAGGTCAATTTTAGTAACAGATTTTTACAGTTCCGTAAAATGGAGACAACTCTGTGTTTTCTGACATTTTCAGAGAGAGACAAATTTGAAGATATTGATCTTTCCTGCTTACAATGGTTAGATTTAGGGAATCTTGAAATGGAGCTATTGGAATTTCAAGAAAGCTCTATCTGGAAAAATAAATTCTGTGACCTGCGTGAAACACTTGAGAAGATAGAAGGAATGACAAAGGACAGCCCAGTTAGTTCAGAAAATGAAATCCTTAAAGTGTGGAATTCTCTGCCAAATAATTTTAAGTCAATGAAAGCACTTGGGATTGCTTTACTTACCCTGTTTGGGTCGTCATATTCTTGTGAGCAGCTGTTTTCAGCTTTGAATTATATCAAATCTGACATTAGAAACAGACTAACAGATGACCTGAGTGCAGCATGTGTTGCCCTCAAACTTACAAAGTATGAGCCAAGGGTAGACAAGTTATCAGCATGCATGCAACAGCAAAAATCACATTAATTGTTCAAAAGCATGCCAAATGATTGTAAAGTTCTGTTATTCAGATTATATTGCCCTCGTGGCACTTCACAATAAATAAATGGGTTTTGTGTTGTAGTTTGGGCACTCCGTCTCTGAAAGGTTCGCCATGACTGCCCTAAAGTATTAAGAAGTATTTCAGGCACAAAGAACAATGAGCTTCACATGTTTGGATTAATTATCTATTTTTCCAGCCTTTTCTGACTAATTAAGACCCTCCCCAAACTTCTGAACAGCACTCAAACTTGGTCAACATGGGAAAGACAAAGGAGCATTCCAAGGCCATCAGAGACAAGATCGTGGAGGGTCACAAGGCTGGCAACGGGTACAAAACCCTTTCCAATGAGTTGGGCCTACCTGTCTCCACTGTTGGGAGCATCATCCGGAAGTGGAAGGCTTATGGAACTACTGTTAGCCTTCCACAGCCTGGACAGCCTTTGAAAGTTCCCACCCATGCCGAGGCCAGGCTTGTCCGAAGATTCAAGGCTAACCCAAGGACAACAAGGAAGGAGCTCCGGGAAGATCTCATGGCAGTGGGGACATTGGTTTCAGTCAATACCATAAGTAACGTACACCACCGCAATGGTCTCCGTTCCAGACGAGCCCGTAAGGTACCTTTACTTTCAAAGCGTCATGTCAAGGCTCGTCTACAGTTTGCTCATGATCACTTGGAGGACTCTGAGACAGACTGGTTCAAGGTTCTCTGGTCTGATGAGACCAAGATCGAGATCTTTGGTGCCAACCACACACGTGACGTTTGGAGACTGGATGGCACTGCATACGACCCCAAGAATACCATCCCTACAGTCAAGCATGGTGGTGGCAGCATCATGCTGTGGGGCTGTTTCTCAGCCAAGGGGCCTGGCCATCTGGTACGCATCTATGGGAAGATGGATAGCACGGCCTACCTGGAGATTTTGGCCAAGAACCTCCGCTCCTCCATCAGGGATCTTAAGATGGGTCTTCATTTCATCTTCCAACAAGACAACGACCCAAAGTACACAGCCAAGAAAACCAAGGCCTGGTTCAAGAGGGAAAAAATCAAGGTGTTGCAGTGGCCTAGTCAGTCTCCTGACCTTAACCCAATTGAAAACTTGTGGAAGGAGCTCAAGATTAAAGTCCACATGAGACACCCAAAGAACCTAGATAACTTGGAGAAGATCTGCATGGAGGAGTGGGCCAAGATAACTCCAGAGACCTGTGCCGGCCTGATCAGGTCTTATAAAAGACGATTATTAGCTGTAATTGCAAACAAGGGTTATTCCACAAAATATTAAACCTAGGGGTTGAATAATAATTGACTCACACTTCTATGTTGAAAATTTATTAAAATTTAACTGAGCAACATAACTTGTTGGTTTGTAAGATTTATGCATCTGTTAATAAATCCTGCTCTTGTTTGAAGTTTGCAGGCTCTAACTTATTTGCATCTTATCAAACCTGCTAAATCTGCAGGGGGTTGAATACTACTTGTAGGCACTGTACATATATTAGATTCTTAAAGGGAACCTGTCAGGTCCAATATACACCCAGAACCATGAGCAGTTCTGGGTGTATATCAGTAATCCCTGCCTAACTTTCCCTGTATACACTAGCATAGATAAAGAGATCTTTAGAAAAACTACTTCTAAAGATCTTTTATTGTATGCTAATGAGTGAGGCCCCTAGCCCTCTGGCCATTAGTTCACCGGCCAGTCGCCGCTCATTAGCATGTTAGTACACCTCTGTGGGCGTGCTATCATGCTAATGAATACGCAGCATTACAGGATGATCTTACTCACCTCTCCAACTGCCATCGCGTCCGATGGGGGATTTTGGAGTTTGGGTCATGCACACTATGAAGCCGGATGTATGCGTCCTGGCTTCAAACTGAAGTAGTGCGCATGACCCAAACTTCGGGGTCATGTGTACTGAGCCGAAATCCAGCGATGGCGCCAGAGAGGTGAGTGAGATCATCCTGTGACGCTGTGTATTTATTAGCATGATAGCAGACCCACAAGGGCGTACTAACATGCTAATGAGGGGCGATTGGCCGGGCAACTAACGTCCAGGGGACTTGTGCCCTCGATCATTAGCATACGGTAAAAGATCTTTAGAAATTCTTTCTAAAAAGATCTCTTTATCTATGCTAGTGTATACAGGGACAGTTAGGCAGGGATTAGTATTATGCACCCAGAACTGCTCGTGGTTCTGGGTGCATATTGCACCTGACAGGTTCACTTTAATGCATCATCTGGAAGTGTTACGTTCTTGATCTTATACACGTTTGGACCCTACATATGTGCTCCAATTAAGTAAAGTGCCATCATCTTATTTGCAGTGAAGTTGAATATAGTAATGTATGGTTCACATCATTTTGTCATGGACGGTTATGTACAGTACCTGCTCTTATCCTCACAGTATCTAAATATAGCCTCCTTAGTAATGAGTCTGTTGGTTCTCCTCATTTCCTGCAGTACAGCAGTCATCCAATCCTCCACACGACCTTCAGCGGCTATAGCCTGGCGGAACGCCATCATCTCTCCCTCAGCTGATATCATGCCTGTTGCCAACATTTCACCATTGTCTCCATCTTGAAATCTCAGAGATGCAATGTTATCATACATCTGAAACAAAAGCAGGTGTTACATATACTGATTAGTGTAAATGTAGCAGAGCCTTTTCTTACATATGTTATATAGCCCCGTTGAATGTTTATTTGACTGAACAGAGTCCCTAGCTTGCAAAAAACGTATAGAATATACAATTAGTATGATGTTGAACAAGACAATTGCTGGATAAAAGTTCATAAATCTGAGCGAGTGCTTCGGACCTTGCCCACAAATCCTAAAAGGTTGACAATAGTGTTGAGCCAGCATGCTTGCCACTGTTCAGTATTCGATTGAGCATCGGGTGCACGGGTACTCGGATGTGTCGTCCGTGAAAAACAACCACAACTCATAGGCTTGCTTCACTGCATCTTCTGTGCAGGCACCCCAGGGAGAGCCATTTGCAGTCTCTGAATGGTTGTCACTGGGGTTGAAACAGCGGTTTCTGACGTAGTGTATCAAAAGTAAAAAACAAAACAAAAACGCCTCCTCTGTCACATTGAAAAAAGGGAGGGACAGGGGCTCCTATGCTGTCCCTCACGCTAGGGGTCCCTAGGCTATCCTTAACCTCAGGGTTACCCCTAGTGGTGGAGATGCCCGAGTCACGTGCCTGGCCAGAAATAATCTGATTCCCCCTCCTTCCAGGGAAGGAAGGGTCAGGAATGAAGTGGAAACACAGATAAATGCCTGGAAAACTAAAACTCTGACACACTGCAAACACACAGGAACAAACAATGAGAAACTCAAGGGACAATCAAGAGCAGTAAAGTAGCAACAAAAAGACAACAAGGGTTAACTCCGCAACTGCACACAACAACAAGTACTACAACCATCAGTTAGTCTGGAACACACCTCAGCAGACGATTTTAGATAAACTATAGCTGGCATAGAAGGAAGGATCTAGCCAAGTTATATAGGATAGGAGCAGATATGATTGGCTCCCTCACAACATAGGCCTGCCTATGAACTACCAATCTGTTGGTGACACATGAGTCTGCCTGCGCCGATCACATACATCAGAGAAGTTATTAGGTGTAGTGTCAGAATCTGTAGTCTGAACAGATCCCGACGCCTGCATGTGGGCGGAAAGGCGAATTGCCCAATAATTAACTTCCATTATACTCGTTACTCAAGCTGAACAGTCCGAGTATCTGACTTGCTCGACTCGAGTAGTGAGAACATCTCTAGTTAACAACTGTTTCAGAAGATTATGTCCAATTTAAAATACGCTGGTAACAAAAAAATAAAAAAAGCTTTGTGCAGGATTGGAAAAGGGACTTTTCAGAAAAGACCAGAAAAAAATAAATAAAAGTTAGGATAATTAAATATTATTATTTACTAGCTGTACTACCCGGCTTCGCCCGGGTCTATAACTACTGTTAACAAAATAGAATGTATTAACAAAAATGTATTCTGCACACAAAAACCACAAAACAAATAGATATAAATGTAATTATTAAAAGGAAAAACTAAGTTAATAGAAGCATTTCACAACATATATTTTAACACCACAGATATTCCACACAGATTTAACTAAATTGGCCAAGTAATGTGCTCCGTCTGTCTCTTTCCAGATCTGTCTCTTTCCCCGTCTGTCTCTGTCTGTCTCTTTCCAGGTCTGCCTCTTTCCAGGTCTGCCTCTTTCCAGGTCTGCCTGTCTCTGTCTCTTTCTTTGTCTGTCTCTTTCTTTGTCTGTCTCTATCTGTCTGTTTCTTTCGCCATCTGTCTCTTTCCAGGTCTGTCTCTTTCCCCGTCTGTCTTCCCGTCTCTTTGTCTGTGTCTTTTCCTGTCTGTCTCTTTCCCTGTCTTTGTCTGTCTCTATTTCTCTGTCTCTTTCCCCATCTGTCTCTATCAAGGTCTGTGTCTTACCCCATCTATCTTTATCTGTCTCTCTGGCTGTCTCCTCCTTCCCTGTCTGCCTGTCTCTGTCCCTGTCTGCATGTCTGTCTGTCTCTTTCCCCATCTGTCTCTTTCCAGGTCTTTCTCTTTCCCCGTCTGTCTATGTCTGTCTCTTTCACCGTTTGTCTCTGTCTGTTTCTTTCCCTGTCTGTCTCTATCTCTGTCTCTTTCCCTGTCTGTCTCTCTCTCTATCCGTCTCCCCACCGACATTTTATTACCTCACATATAAGCTTCTTATACTATGAATGTCTTTTGTTCCTATAGCAACCACTCACAGCTCCTACTAATAACCTGTAGTTCCAGGCTCCATTTACTTTAATGAAGGCATGTTTTTTGGAGAGTAACTGTAAAGCGCGGGGTTACATTTTCCTGTCAAAACATAGTCTATGACATTCCCTGGGTCACATGAGGTGTCTGTGCAAAATTTTGTGATTGTAAATGCGACAGTACGGATACACTTTTCGTTTCACTTTTTCCCCATTATGTAGATAGGGGCAAAATTGATTGGTAAATTGGAACGCGCAGGTTTAAAATTTCGCCTCACAACATAGCCTATGACGCTCTTGGGGTCCAGACGTGTGAGTGTGCAAAATTTTGTGGCTGTAGCTGCGATGGTGCAGATGCCAATCCCGGACATACATACACACATTCAGCTTTATATATTAGATTATTTTAGCGCCATTTATTCTGTGGCGCTTTACATATCAAAAGGGGCATACATAATAAAAACAAGTATAATACTTGGAGGAGCAATGGGTGTATGCATTCCAATTGCATAAAAAGGTGTCACATTGCATTAATCATCTAGATACCTCCAGAAAGCTTCTTTATAGGTGGTATTATACACCAGTAAGAGTAAACAAAATCTTCCCGCATTCCTCAGATACATGCTGGAGGTGTGAGAACTCTCCGGGCTCGTTAATTCACATCTGGTGGGAATGTGGAATAATCCAATACGTTTGGAGAGAGGTGAAACAATTACTGAGTAAAGTTTTGTGCTATGCCTTTGATTTGGGGCCGGGAACAGCTCTGCTGTCTTTAGGATTGACTATGACCTATGATGATGCAGTTATTACCACCCATCTCTTGACAGTAGCTAGAACTAGCATTGCGAATAAATGGAAACAATAGTCTGTACCGTCCATTCAAGAAATTATATCGAAAATGCAGCACAACTGTATTATGGAACATATGATTGCCAGCAGGAAGAATAAAGGTTTCCAGTTTGAAGTGTCCGGGGGAAATGGATAGACTTTTCTAGACTATCGTGCCATTAACAGCTGTTAAGATGAGTAATTTCTAAACTAGATTAATGTTTAGTGTGAAGCATATTAAAATGGGAGAGTGGCTACAGAAGAACTGGACCAGGTATAAGAGATTGGGATATCAAGTGTGGAGGAGGGGTGAGTTATACCTGTGTGCAGAATTATACGGCAAGTTGTATTTTAGCGGATTGTTTTTATTATTGATCAACAACTATGTTCTCAATCAACCCAAAAGACTCATAAATATCAAAGCTTAATATTTTTGGCAGTTGGAGTTGGGTTTTTTTAAGATTTGCCTATCTTAGGAGGATATCTGTTTGTGCAGGTAACTATTACTGTGCAGAATTATTAGGCAACTTAATAAAACCCAAATATATTCCCATGTCACTTGTTTATTTTCACCAGGTAAACCAATATAACTGTACAAAATTTAGAAATAAACATTTCTGACATGCAAAAACAAAACCCCAAAAAATTAGTGACCAATATAGCCACCTTTTTTTTATGACACTCAACAGCCTACCATCCATAGATTCTGTCAGTTGCTTGATCTGTTTACGATCAACATTGCGTGCAGCAGCCACCACAGCCTCCCAGACACTGTTCCGAGAGGTGTACTGTTTTTCCTCCCTGTAGATCTTACATTTTATGAGGGACCACAGGTTCCCTATGGGGTTCAGATCTGGTGAACAAGGGGGCCATGTAATTATTTTTTCATCTTTTAGACCTTTACTGGCCAGCCACGATGTGGAGTAGTTGGATACATGTGATGGAGCATTGTCCTGCATGAAAATCATGTTTTTTTTTAACGATACCGACTTCTTCCTCTGCCACTGCTTGAAGAAGTTGTCTTCCAGAAACTGGCAGTAGGCCTGGGAGTTGAGCTTCACGCCATCCTCAACCCGAAAAGGTCACACAAGTTCATCTTTGATGATACCAGCCCATACCAGTACCCCACCTCCACATTGCAGGTGTCTGAGTCGGAGTGGAGCTCTCTGCCGTTTACTGATCTAGCCTCTGGCCCATCCATCTGGCCCATCAAGAGTCACTCTCATTTCATCAGTCCATAAAACCTTTGAAAAATCAGTCTTAAGATATTTCTTGGCCCAGTCTTGATGTTTTATCTTATGTTTCTTGTTCAAAGATGGTCGTTTTTCAGCCTTCCTTACATTGGCCATGTCCCTGAGTATGGCACACCTTGAGCTTTTTGATACTCCAGTAACGTTGCAGCTCTGAAATATGGCCAAACTCGTGGCAAATGGCATCTTGGCAACTTCACGCTTAATTTTCCTGAAATCGTGGGCAGTTATTTTGCGCCTTTTTTGCCCAACACGCTTATTGCAACCCTGTTGGCTATTTGCCATGAAACGCTTGTTTGTTCAGTAATCACTCTTCAAAAGTTTGGCAATTTCAAAACTGCTGTATCCCTCTGCAAGACATCTCACAATTTTGGACTTTTCAGAGCACGTCAAATCTCTCTTCTGACCGATTTTGCCAAAGGAAAGGAAGTTGCCTAATAAGCATGCACCCCTTATATAGGGTGTTGATGTCATTACACCACACCCCTCCTCATTACAGAGATACACATCACCTGATTTACTTAATTGGTAGTTGGCTCAAGCCTATACAGCTTAGAGTAGAACAACATGTATAAAAAGTATCATGTGATCAAAATACTCATTTGTCTAATAAGTCTGCACACAGTGTATTGCGTTCTCGAATGTGAATAAACCATGTTCATGGTGTTTGTGGGGCCCGGGTGCACACGTTCAATCATCCAGTTTGGTGCATTTCAATGCATTGGCTATACTTGTTTATACATGTTAAATCTATTGGTTTCTTGTGTGACACCGCAGGAACGACGAACATCTCTTTACCTTGTCCACCGGCAATGCGGAAGGAAGAAGGTGGGCGGGATGTTACGTCACGCTCATCTCCGCCCCTCTGCTTCTATTGGCCGGCGGATTAGTGACAGCGCAGTGACGTTGCTATGATGCCAAACGCACCTCCCCCTTGAGGGAGGGATTGTTCGGCGGTCACAGCGACGTCGCTGACAAGGTATGTGCGTGTGACGCTGCCGTAGCGATAATGTTCGCTACGGCAGCGCGCACCAAATGTTGCAGGAATGACGGGGGCGGGTGCTATCGCACCCAACATCGCTAGCAATCACTAGCGATGTCGCAGCGTGTAAAGCACCCTTTAGAGTTTGCACAAATTGTAATTGAAATAAATACACATCTACATATAAATATAGCACCATATAACTGAAGAGTATATATTAATTGAAGACAAGTTCTACTGCTTTTCAGTGCATTAAAGACCATGTCAATTAGCAATGTAATAAAAAACACTGTATGTCTGCATAGTAATTATACAGTAATAAATAGTAAGTGATAGTAATAGTAAATATCAGCACAGTAAAAAGTCACCTTAATAATGTGCTCCTGGACACAAGTGGGATCACTGCTCCCCAGAATACTGAGCAGCTCGTCATCTGATATGAAGAAGAATCGAGGAAAAGCATTTCTCTTGGAGTCCAGGTAATCATTTAGGCTCTTCTGACATTTCTCAAGACCCTCACTTAGGTTTTGTAAGTCAAAAAGTCGATTTGAGGCCTGACAGCAACGCTTTATAACGGGATCTTTCACAGTTTCTGACATTATCTACAAAATTAGATTAGGACATTGTTACTGATGGAGGAAACCCACTTACATAATTCAAAGTTTATATCAATACCAATAATTATAATCCAATTTAATTATACTCACCCTTTTAAATATTTTATCAATATTGTCAAATTTTTTGGCCTCATCTGGCAGCTGTGACCTGATATCACCTCCAATAAATATACTTTCCAAATACATCCATTTGCGTTGAACAACCATCCATACCTGGAAACCAGACAAAACAATATTGACTATCATGTTACAAAAAAAGGTTTTAGATTAAAAACTATAATAATAATTCTTCACTTACAGAAATTACTTCTCCAATAAGAGAAAGGGTCTTTTCCCACTGTTGTACTGTATTTAGGAAGGGACCCACAAACCGACTTCCAGAAATACTCTGTAGGTTCATAGCATTGTCATCAAGTATTTGCAGGAAATCATCCACAGACCCTAATATACTACCACGGTCTTGAGTACCCTTTATATACCTCTGTACAGTAAATTTCATGTTTTCCCAAGTATCTATAATTTCTTTAACACCCTAAATAAAAAAAGGAAGACAATGTGTAGTTAATTGCATACAAATTGGTTTAAAGGAGCTTGCCACAAAAAAAATTACACTCCAATCTGAAGGCATCCTGTAATACAGTAGGGTGAGCTGAGTAGATTGATATATTGATATAAAATTTTGTGAAAAAAGATTCAGTATAACCTTTGATTTAATCCTCTGCTCTTTTAGTAATTTTCCGTCCAGTGGGCGGTCCTATCAGTGATTGACAGCTAAATGTATGTTAGGACCGCCCACCAGACCAAAAAGATAATTAAAACAGAGTTTATACTGAATCTTTTCCTACAAAACTTTATATCAATCTTCTCAGCTCCCCCTGCTCTATATTTGGGGCCTGTAGATTGGACTGCATTTTCATGGTGACAGACATATCTCAATCATTTCTCTGCTAAAAGATCATCTCTTTATTAAATTTAATAATAAATGTTTCCCACCCTGAAAGTCTTACCTTTTCTATGCTAAGCTCTTTAACTGCTGACGCCACAATGTCACTGATGACATCAGCATACTTATGTAATTCCATGGCAAACATGTTCTCCAGGGTGAAAGTGTCAGGATTCATTTCAAAACTTGTCCCTGTTTTGGTCATCAGATCCTTCCAATGTCTGAAATTATGAAATGTGATAAGAAATATCACAAACTTGTGCAGACAAGTAAAGGCTTTATCAGGCATCAGTTTTTCTCATACGAGTATGGTTTTCACGAATAGAACGTGCATCTACCATAGTCTATGGGGCTATTCACATTTCCGTGTATTTTTGCCGAGAGAGTGGTCAGCACAAAACCTTGGAGAAATGTCTGATTTTTATCTATGTTTCAGATCAAACTTGTCAATGAAAAGGCCCCTTTACACACTGCAACATCGCTAGTGATATCGCTGTAACGTCACCGGTTTTGTGACGTAATAGCGACCTCCCCAGCGACATTGCAGTGTGTGACACGCATCAGCGACCTGGCCCCCGCTGTGAGGCCGTTGATCTCTACAAATCTTTCAGGACCATTTTTTGGTCCTTTGTTTCCTGCTGCGCAGCATGCATCGGTGTGTTTGACACCGTTACAACGACATCGATAGCGACTTAGCCCGTAGGCGTGCTATAGCGTTCCCTACCAGCGAGGTCGTTCTGCAGGTCCGGTATCGCTGGAAAGTCTCTAAACGCTGCTGCATCATTGGCCAGATCTGCCTGTTTGACAGCTCACCAGCAACTGATTAGAGACTTTCCAACGATCCCGGCCAGGTCGGGATCGCTGGTGGGATCACTAGAAAGTCTCAGTGTGCCTAAAGTCTATGAATCCATGAAAAAAATCGGCCAGCACTAAGGGGCACTTTGCACACTACAACATCGCAGCTGTGATGTCGGTGGGGTCAAATTGAAAGTGACGCACATCTGGCATCGCAGGCGATATCGTAGTGTGTAAATCCTTTTTGAGCGCAAAATCGTCGTAATCGCATCATCAGTGTAGCGTCGGTCATTTCCATAATTTGGAAATGACCGATGTTATGATGTTGTTCCTCGTCCCAGCGGCATCACACATCGCTGTGTGTGAAGCCGCAGGAGCAAGGAACATCTCCTACCTGCGTCCTGCGGCTCACGCCAGCTATGCGGAAGGAAGGAGGTGGGCGGGATGTTTACGTCCTGCTCATCTCCGCCCCTCCGTTTCTATTGGCCGCCTGCCGTGTGACATCGCTGTGACGCCGCACGACACGCCCCCTTAATAAGGAGGCGAGTCACCGGCCAGAGCGACGTCGCAGGGCAGGTGAGTGCATGTAGAGCTGGCGTAGCGATAATATTCGCTTCGCCAGCTATCACCATGATATCGCAGCTGCGACGGGGGCGGGGACTATCGTGCTCGGCATCGCAAGCATCGGCTTGCGATGTCGTAGTGTGCAAAGTGCCGCTTAGATGCCTTCTGGTGTGCTGTCCATTTTTAGGAGTAGTTTTTTTGGAGAAGCATTTGTTCATATTTTTCATCTAAGAAAAACTGATGAAATCTGACCAAATTCTTAGGCTGGAAACACATCTATGCAAGTAAAATCGGTCCGAGTTAGCTGAAAAAAACTCGGCTGATTTTAGTTCACGTTAGGTCAGTGTGCAATGCAAAAGCGTTCCTTTTTTTTAATTATTTCAAGGATAACAGAGCGTGTGTAATGCGTGTTTGATGCGTATGGGATCCGTTTTTACTATGTCATCTGTCATTCAGCTCTGCTACATGGCCACTGACAGCAGACACAGACAGCCATGTAGCAGAGCTGAATGGCAGATGACAGCAGACACAGACAGAGCCGCACGATCAGAATGAACTCGGGTGACCTTCACCCGACTTCATTGTCATGCCGCAGCTCTGTCTGTGTGGCGTCCTGATTAGCGGTCACTCGTGAAGGACTCACCGGTGACCGCTAATCTCCTGAGTGACTGAATTGAGCAGTGCGATTAGTGCTGCTGTCACTCAGGTTACCCGCGGCCAGCTGTATTCTCCCCCCGTGACCGCAACTCACCTGTGACTTTATCGCTGTCACTCGGGTGACTTGCTGTCACAGTTGGAGGATCCAGCGGTGGCTGCGAGTAACCTGACTGACATCATCAGCTGATCGCGATACTCACCTCAGTTGCTGTGTGGAGGTGACAGGAGCGGCGGTGTCTTCTGCAGCTCCTGTCACCTTCATGTAGCAGAGCTGGAAGCGACACTGGACCTCCGTGGATTACGTCGCACATGGATGGATTTTTTGGGTACTTAATAAAGTGGTGAACAAGGGTCTTTGTTATTGTTTATTATTTCAAATAAAGGATTTTTTTACTGTGTGTGTTTATTAACTTTAATTTACAGGTTAATCATTGGGGGTGTCTCATAGACGCCTGCAATGATTAATCTAGGATTTAGTGGCAGCTATGGGCTGCCATTAACTCCTTATTACCCATATTGCCAACGCACCAGGGCAAATCGGGAAGAGCCGGGTACAGTCCCAGAACAGTCGCATCTAATAGATGCGGCCATTCTGGGCGGCTGCTGGCTGGTATTGTTAGGCCGGGGGTCTCCCCATAACGTGGAGCTCCCCATCCTGAGAATACCAGCCGTATGGCTTTATCTGGCTGGTATTAAAATTGGGGGGGGACCGCACGCCGTTTTTTTTAATTATTTATTTTACTGCACAACATAGACACGCCCACCGGCTGCTGTGATTGGTTGCAGTGAGACAGCTGTCACTCAGCGTGGGGGCGGGTCTGACTGCAACCAATCATAGGCACCGATGGGCGGGGAAAGCAGGGAATACAAGATTGAATAATGAGCGGCCGGCTTTTTCAAAAGAGGAGAAGCCGCTGGAGCAGTGTGAACGCCGTGCAGCGCCGCGCCGGTGATCGGGGATCGGCGAGTATGAGAGAGGGGGGCAGAGGGATAGACCAACATGGACAGAGAGAGAGGGACAGAGATAGTGACCGACCAACAGACTGACCGACAGACCGATCGACAGAGAGAGAATAGAGACCGAGAGGGAGAGACCGACTGAGAGAATAGAGATTGACAGACATTGTGACACATCACTCGTTTCCAGTGTTTTAGGAAACATGCGAGAAATGTATTTAGAAAATCGGATGTCACCAGGATGGTGTGAGTGCCGTCCCGTGACATCCGATTTTTTTACACGCACCCTTAGGCGGGCTTTGTACGCTGCGACATCGGTAACAATGTGTTACTGATGCTGCAGCGATAGTCCCGCCCCCGTCGCACGTGCGATATCTAGTGAAAGCTGCCGTAGCGATTATTATCGCTACGGCAGCTTCACACGCACATACCTGCCGTGCGACGTCCCTCTGGCCGGCGACCCGCCTCCTTCCTAAGGGGGCGGGTCGTGTGGCGTCACAGCGACGTCACACGGCAGGCGGCCAATTGAAGCGGAGGGGCGGAGATGAGCAGGATGTAAACATCCCGCCCACCTCCGTCCTTCTCATTGCAGCCGGGAGGCAGGTAGGTGATGATCCTCGCCCCTGCGGCTTCACACACAGCGATGTGTGCTGCCGCAGGAGCGAGGAACAACATCGCACCTGTCGCTGCACCGGCATTATGGAAATGTCGGAGGCTGCAGCAATGATACGATAACGACGCTTTTGCGGTCGTTCATCGTATCAAAAAGGTTTTACACGTTGCGATATCGACTGCGACGCCGGATGTGCGTCACTTTCGATTTGACCCCATCGACATCGCACGTGTGATGTCGCAACGTGCAAAGCCGCCCTTAGACTTGCATTGGAGAGACTCGCCGAGAAACTTGCAAAAAAGCAGCATGCTGCGATTTTTTTCCCAGCCCGATTTGGACTGAGGAAAAAAAAAAAAAATCGCAAATGTGAGCTGAATCATTCACTAACATGTGTCCGATTCCAATGCGAGTTTTTCTCGCATTGCTCTACTGCGAGAAACTCACAAGTGAGAATCCACCCTTATGGTAAAAACTGAGACTCTGACCAAACTGATCTAACTATGATCACAAAAAGCACTGATGACGCTTCAATTTTTAATTTTTTTTTTGTGTATGGCAAAAATTACTGACGTCTAAATAAGCCCTAAGTAAAGCTTTAGTGTCAAAGTAACTTAGAAGTAAATATCTACAAAAAAACAAAAGCATTCATTTATACCAATCAAAATGTGTGCATCTTAAAGGGAATTTGTCAGAAGGTTTTTGCTACTTCATCTGAGAACAGCATGTTGTAGGCAAAGTGACCTTGCCTCCAACGATGTATAACTTAAGGGGGCCTTACACGCAATGACATCGCTAACGAGATGTCGTTGGGGTCACGCAATTCGTGACGCACATCTGGCCTCGTTAGCGACGTCGTTGTTTGTGACAAGTACGAGCGACCGCTAATGATCAAAAATACTCACCTAATCATTGATCGTTGACACGTCGTTCAAATCCCAAATATCGTTGATGGTGCTGAACGCAGGTTGTTCCTGAGGCAGCACACATCGCTACGTGTGACACCCCAGGAACAACGAACAACACTGTACCTGCGTCCTCCGGCAATGAGGTGGGCATGACTTTTCTGCGGCTGCTCTCCGCCCCTCCGCTTCAATTGAACGCCTGCCGTGTGACGTCGCTGTGACGCTGCACGAACCGCCCCCTTAGAAAAGAGGCGGTTCGGCGGCCACAGCGACGTCGTTAGGCAAGTATGTGTGAGGGTGCTAGCGATTTTGTGCGCCACTGGCAGCGATTTGCCCGTGACGCACAAACGACGGGGACGGGTGCTTTCACGAGCGACATCGCTAGCAATGTTGCTGCGTGTAAAGCATCCTTTAGTTTACTGGGTGGCAGTTATGACACAATCAGAGTTCTTAGATGTAGGATGTAGAAGAGCTCAGAAAACTAACCCCGCCCACACCACAGCTCTCTGTGTACATTGTATATTGACAGTGAGCTGCTTATCAGAGGAGGACATGTAGTTGGACAACTTATCACAAGCCTTGCAGTGCAGGCAGTGATAATCTCCTAGTGATAAAACCTGTGTGTATACAACAGCGCACAGCCTAATAAGTGATTCATACCTGATTTCAGTGTTTTATCATTCTGTTCTCATATTACTTAGCAAACATCTGCTAACAAATTCCCTTTAAGAACAGCATATTTTGCCAGTCCTGTCAGGGACTATAAATAAGACAAGAATTTAGTGTGTATTGCAATTTGTCTTCTAGATTTAATACGATTTTATAATAGGATAATAGCTTCATTAACAAACTACAATACCAACAAGATTGATACCTGTCTCTCAGAGCTTCATTTTTCAGATCAAGAAGTAGAGGGATAGAGTCTTTAAACGCCTTCATTTTAGACTCCAGGTGAAAAGCTACTGGCAGACTACGAATTTCTTTGGAAAGTTTTCTGAAAGTTTTGAGAAATCCATCAATTCCATCTTGGAGAATCTGAACATTTAAATTTGCCCACAGTGTCTGAGACCATTCTTCTTTAGCAAGCTAAAAACATAAATACATTTGTTGTAACAGTACAGAAATCATACATATTATAGAAAAGTACATTTTAAATATTAATATTTTTCTTGAGTGAATTATAAATTCACATAAGAGAAATGCATGGCATGTCAGAGCCATGGGCTCAGAGGTCACGTGCAGAGGAGTGGCTATAGTCATTATTATTTGGAGCTCTATGGGCTTCTAAGGGGAATACCTCCATAATATTACACCCAATGGAAATCAGGACTTCAAAATCATAAAGAATCCAACATGAACTCTGAATACCTCTGTAGGACATTGACTTGTAGATAAACAGACATAAATTTGGCACTCCAGATAGGTGAAATGGTGACGCCTCTCTGGGTTAAAAACCTCCATATGTATGGGTCAGTAGCAACCTGCTAAAAGAATGAAATCACCTGTGGCTAATGGAAGTTTTTAAACCCAGAGAGAGGCTTCAGTTCAATGTAGGTTCCCAGTAATATGAGATTGCTTTGATGTGTCTACTGGGCACATATAAAATTGGCCATTTCTATATGCTAAATATCTCAATTTTTTCTTTAGCAGTAATGCATGTCTATATTCTTACTTTCATGGTTTGCATGCTTTAGCATTTCAGAGTGCAATTGTCTCTTTTTGTCATTATGTCATGTTCAGTTATGCACCTGTTCACAGTGCATATTTGGGAGTGCCGTCAGTCTTTTTGTCTAGATTATGGGGTCATGGCTTTTGACTGTGCACCTCTTCCACATTAGCCAAAGGTGATTTTATTCTCTTAGCAGGTTCCTACTCGCCCATACACATGGAGGATTTAAAACCTAGAGAGAGGCTTTAGTTCAGTGTAGGTTCCCAGTAATATGAGATTGCCTTGAAGTGGCTACTGGGCAGATATGAAAATAGCCATTTTTGTATGCTAAATATCTGATTATTTTTTTTTTAATTTCTACAATAACAGCAACTAATCAGTGTTGGTGCCATCAGCGACCAGATGTGCATAGTGGTCATAGTGGGGTACTGCAGATCCACCCTTGTTCATTGGCAGATGTGAAGTAGCCAGTTGAGACTACTATGCAGTTAATGGAGCTGTGCTGCTCTGCAATTGATCATATCTGGCTGTCGCTGGCACAGGGTACGGCTGGTCAGCGATGGTGCCGGGAGTCAAACCCCCACTAATCTGGTATTGTTGACCGATTCTTAGGCGGGCTTTGCACACTACGACTTCGAAGGTGCGATGTCGGTGGGGTCAAATTGAAAGTGACGCACATCCGGCATCGCATGCGACATCGTAGTGTGTAAAGCCTAGATGATACGATTAACGAGCGCAAAATCGTCGTAATCGTATCATCGGTGCAGCGTCGGCGTAATCCATAATTACGCTGACGCGACGGTCCGATGTTGTTCCTCGTTCCTGCGGCAGCACACATCGCTGTGTGTGAAGTCGCAGGAGCGAGGAACATCTCCTACCGGCGTCACCGCGGCTTCCGTAGGATATGCGGAAGGAAGGAGGTGGGCGGGATGTTTACATCCTGCTCATCTCCGCCCCTCTGCCGCTATTGGCCGCCTGCCAAGTGACGTCACTATGACGCCGCACGACCCACCCCCTTAGGAAGGAGGCGGGTCGCCGGCCAGAGCGTCGGTCGCAGGGCAGGTGAGTGCATGTGAAGCTGGCGTAGCGATAATTTTCGCTACGCCAGCTATCACACGATATCGTACCTGCGACGGGGGCGGGGACTATCGCGTGCGACATCGCAGCATCGGCTTGCGATGTCGCAACGTGCAAAGGATAAGTCATCTATATTTACGTACTGAACAATTAATTTAGGGAAATAAAAAGAAAATATAATTAGAACCATGATCAATGTGAAATATCTACTAAAATTTATTAAAGCATTTTTTTCATCTTTTATCTTCAGGAGCGTAATGCTCCCCAGCCTCCCAGCTTCCTGTTTACAGAGGGTGGTGAGCAGCTAAATACTGACATTTTAGATCATCAGTTCAACCAAGGTTGTGCCGCTGATCCTGTCTGCGCGCTCCCCAATGCAAAAAGAGGCAGCTTCGCCTCTACAGCTACGGAAGAGCCCAGTAACACTGAAGAATTGCATATGTACGGCCGGCTGATGACCTAGACAATAAGCAACAAACTGAAAAAAAACCTCAGTTATTGAGAATGATTTTATTATTAACAAATAAATTGCAAATTTACAATGTTTCCATTAGTGATGCTGAGACTAGCCCTTTATAAAGTGCTTTTGGATATAATAGCCCAGCAAGATTTAACTACCGGTATTTACAAACCTTTTGTGCACTGTAGATATCATAAATTTGACGCAAACCCTTTATTTCTCTTTGCACTTGTAAGAGTTCAGGATACATCGTTATTGGAAGATCAAAAAGTTTTTCAGCATTTGCCAACTCCTGTCTGTTCTTCTCGTACTTCACCAGCTCTTTTTCATAGGCGTCAAGAACCTGCAAACCTGTAACCAGACAGATACGTTTTCTAACAGATTTCAGATGTACCGGTAATTAAAATTCAGAAATAAAAGGAAGGCTCTAAGCTTGGAAGAACAATCACGTTACCCAAATGATGAGAAATGCAAACAATATACATTTTTTTTGTAATTCCCTGTTGGTTAAAATCAATTGACCATAAAAGGAATAATTATTATTTAGAATTTCAATAGCAATAAAGCAACAAGTCAACATTCAGCTCACAGCACTGATTTTCCAGTATCTCCGCTTTGCTCGTTGGAAAATATGAATTTTAACTAATGAAATGACACAAGCATCGTTAGTGCTTATCAAAAATCCACTGCCATAAAAAAATTGTATTGTGTACGACCAACCTAAATGCTTGGATGGTAGGAAAGAGATATAACATATGAATCAACATCACATTCATTTCCCATAGTCCAAAAAATCAACTATATTTACTGTATGTACAGATGATAATGTACATGTCCTCTGAATTACAATGCTGACTAACAATATATTAAAAAATGATCATTTTTACACAATATTATAAAGTACCCTTATCGAGGTCATCGCCAACGACTCCAGGTCCTTCAGAACGAAACATTTCGCCAAACTGCGCCACCTCTTTCTTATAGTCTTCAATCTGAGTTTTTGTAATCTGGTTAAAAAAATAAGAAAAATGCTAAGAAACAGCAGCGTCACTGAACCGCGGCCCAATAGAAAAGGAGGGGAGGAGATGAGCGGCCGGAACATGCCGTCCACCTCCTTTCTTCCTCCTTTTCCGGTGTACACAGGTAAGGAGATGTTTGTCGTTCCAGCGGCGTCACACATAGCGATGTGTGCTGCCGCAGGAACGACAAACAACATCGTTTCTGCAGAAGCAACGATAATTGGGAAGAGGGGGGCATGTCACCGATGAGCGATTTTGAACGTTTTTGCGACGATTCAAAACCGCTCATAGGTGTCACACGCAATGACATCGCTAAAGCGGCCGGATGTGCGTCACAAAATCCGTGACCCCAACGAAATTGCTTTAGCGATCTCGTAGCGTGTAAAGCCACCTTTAGGCTCTGTACGCACGTTGCGTATTTGCGTGCAGTTACGCTGCGTATTGCACTGCAGCGTAACTGCATGCGTCCTGCGTCCCCAGCACAATCTATGAAGATTGTGCATAATCCATGCGCACGTTGCGTTTTAGAACGCAGTGATTTGCATGCTGCCAAAACGCTGCGTTCTAAAAAGTAACAAGTAACTTATTCCGTGCGCTGCATCCAGAGCACATGAAATCGGCTTTTCACTGCATTCATTACGCAGTGTTTCTGCAGCAATTTGATGTGCACATGTACTGTCAAATCACTGCAGAAATATCTGCAGGGACATGACGCAACGTGTGCACATACCCTAAAACTGCCACCTCTCATAACAGTGTCAGTCCACGCCCTCAACATCTTAAACAACAGTGCCCACATATCATAGGATCATAGAATGGTAGAGTTGGAAGGGATTTTCTCAAATCATCCCAGCTATATGTTTATTCAGCCTCCGCTTGAAGATATCTATTGATGGAGAGCTCACCACCTCTCGTGGTAGCATGTTCCACTCCCTGACTGCCCTCACTGTCAGAAAGTTTTTCCTAATGTCCAATCTAAATCTCCTTCCTTTTAGTTTCATCCCATTGCTTCTTGTAAATGTGTTAATGAGAATAGGGTGGCTCCCTCTGCACTGCGACTACCTTTCAAATATTTGTAGACTGCTATGAAGTCTCCTCTCAGCCTTCTCTTTGCAAACTAAACATTCCTAATTCTTTTAGCCTTTCTTTATATGACATGGTTTGCAGACCTTCTACTATCTTAGTTGCTCTTCTATGGACTTGCTTCAAGATATCGATGTCTTTCTTAAATTGAGGTGCCCAGAACTGTACACAGTATTCCAGTTGGGGTCTGACCAGGGCAAAGTATAGGGGACTAATTACCTCTCTTATAAATTTTTCAGCCTGTCTCTCTGTGCGGGCAGGCGGCAGGCTACCTCTCCGTGCGGGCAGGTGACAGGCTGCCTCTCCGTGCGGGCAGGCGACAGGCTGCCTCTCCGTGCGGGCAGGCTGCAGTGACTTTATGGAGCAGGCCGATGCAGCGGGTGTCCCAGATTCTCTGGGTTCAAATGATGGAGCCCGGAGTCAGCGTGTGCGCAGGTGGAGCTCTTGGCTAAGAGCTCCAACTGCTCACGCGTCGCTCTGGGTGCCATTTCTTTAAAGCCAGGACTACCGACAAAGCATCTGGGACACCTGCCGCACGGGCCTGCTCCACACAGCCACCGCAGCTTCCGTTGCCAGCACAGCTTCCACTGCCAGGACAGACCCCTCCGCTGCCAGGACAGACCCCTCCGCTGCCAGGAAAAACCACAGCGCTGCCAGGAGAGACCCCACCAGCACCGCCCCTACCTCCTGTGACTCCACTCCATCACCGCTGCCAACCCCCTCTGGTAAACAACACCGGAGTATAAGACGGACCCTTTTTTTTTACCTTCTTTTATCTCTAAATTTGGGATGCATCTTATAATCCGGTGCGTCTTATAAAACAAAAAATACGGTATATATGCTTTTTACATTTCTTTTACCCAGATGTAGGACTTTGCATCGGTCCCTGTTAAACACCATTCTGTTTGCAAAGCACTGTATTGCAAAACACAGGATGCCACAGTTAGTTCATAACAAGATCAATCAAGTTGCCCCTTTATAGTGGGGGCCATGGAGCTACCATACACTGCTCGAAACAAAGCCCCCATATAGTGCCAACTAGAGATCCCTCCAAAAGGTATATATACATTATCTTTCAGAGACCCCATACAGTGGAAGTCAAATGTAGCACCTCTGCGGTACCAGGTGCCACAAATGTGAACGTGGAAACCCAAACCCCAGAATATCCGTGCCAGTCAACACACCAGCACCTTCAGCCCAAACATACATTATATCCCAACACCAAACTGGGAGACTGCCTAGTAACACGTAAAAGGGATGGGCACTGATTGGATAGTACCACCCAATCTGCAGGGAGAGACCCAGCAAGGGGAGGGGCGAGTGGTCATTTGGAAAGTTGGCGGGAGGAGGTGTTTAGTCAGGGAGTAGTGGAAGTGAAGGAGTGAGGAGAGAGTGAAAGAAGGAAAGGAAAAAGACCTGCAGTAACAGCGGAGTGCTGTGATAGGAGTGAGGTACTGTGAAGTAAGGAACCAGGATTCCAGGGACCGTGGGTTACCTGTGGAAGTTGAATACTTCAGGAACCGCGGGGCGCCTGTGGAAGTCTGGAACCAAGGCTCACAGGACTAAGCACGAGGCGGGGTGCAGACCCTAGGACAGCGGAAAACTTTATGGTCAACTGGTAAATCTGCCAGGAGAGAAGATCTCCAGGGTCTATCGCCAACCAAAGAGTCTGAAGCACCAGCAGCAAAGAGGGGACCGGGGATTGACCCCCTTAAATAGTCCAGGTTGCCTGCAATAGGACCAAGACAGAAACGGAGGGGTTCCCAATAAGCTCTAATCCACAGGAGCCCAACACAAATGAGAGTGCACGGAGGACAGCTACCCCAGGTCACAACTGGCACGGAAAACAAGGGGAGCGGGAACACCTGGAACCGGCACCAGCGGGTCCAAGCAACAAAACCAAGTAAAAACAAGGCAAGGTAAAACTGCAATTCTGGTGTGGACTGTTTCCTTATGGCCTCCATTCACTTACACAGACGGTTCCCACCAGAATTTCCATCATTCAGTGCTGGGGCCTAGCCCTGCATGTGGAGGGCCCAAAACACCTAAGCTGCATTACTCCATCAGCCCCAGCAAGACCCTGCAGCGGCGGCTTCAAATAACCTGGCTGCACACCGCAAGTGGCGTAGTCGAAAAACTCTTTATTTTAATTTATCCCTTTTCCTTTTATTTTTTTATCCCCTTTTTTTATTCGGTCTGACCCCCAGGGTCGTGGAACCGTGCATCGGGTGCGACCATGACTGATCCACACTGCGCACCGCGCGCCCGGGACCGAGTACCCCACAGCCCTGGGGCGTTATATAAAGGTAAAGACGCAGTAGGAGCATCCAAGCCCCCAGTACCAACCATAGAATATCCAGCTCCTCCACACCTAACTCAGATAGGAAGAAGTTAAACGTTAGCGGCCATGAGGCAAGTCATCGGAATCACTGCACCCGGAAAATCAAACTGATTATCCTACAGGGATCGGAGCATCGTGCCCCATAACAGCGCAGCAATGAGGAATCGGGTACTAAACCCCTTTACAATTAAATGATCATTTCTTTTACCAACATGCTTATATGTATTTTATAGCAATGAAGACCTACTAAGTTTTTCGATTACCTGGGTGAACTTCCTTTTCACCTTTCCCAGGCTGCGATCCACCTGTTTTGATTCCAGGAACAGATCTTCCCAGATTTGAGTTATTTGCGCTGATAAAATTTTCTCTTCTTCATCAAACTAGAGATAATGAACATAGTGTAGACATTCTCATCAATATAACCTGTGCATTTTGAGGTTTTTGAACAAATCCAATAATACCATGCAATACAGTCTACAAAGAGAAATCTAACTTTATCATATAGAGCTGTAGTCACTTTTCGCCAAACACTTTCCACTATGGAACACTTTTTGATACCGACTAGTGGAGTTATAGGTTTTTGTAAATCGTAGTTATGATTTATGTACATCGCAATCTTTCATTGTTTTATAGTTTTGGATTTAATAGATTTTTTTTAATTAAAAAGTAATAATTGCACATGATAAATTGTAATCAGCAAAATCCTTACAAAATGCAAGAGCCATCAAATTCCAGCATCTACTCACCTCAATGTTATACATGGTCAAAGTCCTATATCGCTCTTGAATATCTCGATATCGCATTTCAACGACTAGAGACATATCTCTAATGTCTGCGATTGTGGCAAGAACAAACTTGAGGTCTTCAAGAGTATCTGGTGTCAGCATTAGATTTATAGAAAGTCTCTACGATACAAAAAATAGTTATTCTTTCCAAAATGGAGTAGACAGAGGTTGTGTATTTGCTGAGCATTGGATTAATAGATTTGATCCACTGCCTCCAGTCAGTCGGTGACTACCCTGGGACCATTATACTCTAGTTGAGACGAGAGTAGTCATGCCCACATTTACTTTATTAATTTTTTTCCTAAGATCTTAAAGTGAATTTGTCACCAGCTTCACACTATCCTACCTGAGATCACCAAAAAGGTGACGGAAACCCTAATTATAGTGCCTTACTACCTACTGTAGTTGAAGCAAAAATTCTGTTTAGTTCCTGAGTGCTTCTATTCATGAGCAGCTGCTCCCTTCCCATAGCTGATTGACTGTGTCTTTGTATAGGGTTATGGTTGTCAACCAGCAATGGACAGGCGGAAGGAGCAAGGGCTCAGCAGTGCATTGACATCATAGAGTGGGCTCAACAGCTCGCGAGCATTTCAGGAGAAATACACTGTAATTTCCTTGTTACAACTGTAATCAGGGAAAAGTAGGAGGCCATAATGAATATGTGTATTTTCCACTCTGGCAGATATCAGCTGATTTGTGTGAAGTTTATCTTATGTGTATGGCTAGCATGAATCCAGAGGAGACTAATTTTTTTATTGATATACCTGTTGATAGAGTTTTAAATCTAATCAAATGTAAAATCAGGTGTAGGCATGAAAGATCCATCACAAATTCATAACATGCCATAGCTACATTGGATCCATTTACATTATCTTTATAGGTAACTTGGTAAATAGCAATCGTTATAAATAAAATAATAGATAATAAAGACGTATAGAATGAAACACATACCTCCAATTCATCCCGGAGGCTGTGAAGCTGTTCACGAGCAGACTCATTGAGGAGGTGGCCGAGGGAGTTCACCCATGCTCTAGCGTTCTCTTGCACGGTGTAGGCCAGTGGGCCCAGATATAGTCTAATGCACTGTTCATCTTTAATTAAGGGTTGTTGTGTCACCTCCAGCGCTAATCGACTATAGAACTGCAACTTCTCATCATATGTGACACAAGATGGTTTCTTGGCGGCAAACCTCTCCAGTACAATGGCCTTATCCAGCTTCCATAAGGGTCGGTATTTCTTCCACCTGTTCAGATACTTTGTCAGCGAGGTGAGCAGCTTGTGCATGTTCTGGTTGATGATGAGAGCTTGTTCTGTGATCTGAAGATTCTGGTAAATGTCATTGTAGAAGCTGTATATAATGGGTTCGTCATCATCAGATTTTTGAGGAGGACAGAGAATGCAGGTTCCATGCATCCAGCGAACAAAACTCTGGGAGCAGAAAAAATGGCTGTCAGGAAAAGACATGAAGTGCACTGAATTCCTAAAAGTTCTAAACAGAAAGATAAATTACTAGTAGCTTGTACCAAGAGTGGTACCAATGATCCTAAAAGATGCATTATAAAAAGGACACTGTGTATGAAAGCTAGTGCAGACAACAACTGCAGAATAGCTCAAAGTTCAGCATTTTTTTTCAAAATCAGGACTGAAAATCAAAAGAAATACGTTATTCCCTCTGTAAGATGGTTGCCAGTCATGTAGTCGATGGGAGGTATGTGTTGGAGAGGTGGTTAACTTCTTGTGATGTAAGCCCGGGCGCAATCTCTAGTACATGTAGTACTAATAAAATATATTAGGGCATATTAGGGCCAGGTTTTACAAGCAACCGGAGAGATGGGCAGGTCTGCTCAGATACCTCTACCTTTGGTTATGGTACTGAATACAAAATGAGACCAGTAGTCTCATGGTGTCTGTGTATGGAGGCTGCTACACCTACAGAGAAAAACACTGTGCAAAAGGAGGGCTTTTTATCCTAATCGGGCCGCAGTAAAACAGACTTGTTATTTTGCCTGTTTTGTACCTTTATGCCAAAAAAGCTTGTTTTATGTTTTCTCCTGGAGCGGGTTATGATATCTGCAAATAAACCAGTCAGACTGTTTAAACAGAAACTGTTCCAGTTGTTACTTCAACCCGCAGTTGAGTGAGTAGCCTCGTCACACCCCTAATGTTTGAATATGCGTATTCAGATATGGGATTGTACATAAACCAATTATATAATTAAATAAATACCTAAATTAATACAAGTCCTTTTAAATGGGCCTTCCTATTACATTACTAATGAATAATATAGTATAAATGAAATATAAGCCCCATTACACCTACATAACCCTAATTACATTGATTAGTGTGCAGTGAATGGCTGAGACGAGGTTTGCCTGTGATAATGTTTCCCAGTTTTCCGTTCCTTGCCATCTCTCACCTGTTCCCTTGCCTCGGATTCTCTAATATTACCCTTTACCAATATAATATATTCATCTGCCTATATTTTGCTGTTTTGTTGATTAGTGATCATTTACATAATCCTTCAAAAAGGTACATGCACTTTTTAATGAATTATACGCATCATACTCCAGCGGTGCCTTCATTAACACTGACATACAAAATGTCTTAATGATTTGGACCCAATCTGTTTTACTTTTTACAATGGTTTATCATTATCTTGACGTTACCTTTGTGGTTTCAAGACATCCCTTGTAGCACTGAACAATTAACTTAAAAATTTCATTGAAATTCGGATGAAGAATTATTTCTGGAGCAGACAGAATGGTTTCAACTTGAAAGAGAGGAACATTTCCAATGATAGCCGCATTAAAAGCCTGGAAATTCCTGTTAAAATATCCCAAATATTTAGATTAAGCATTACTGGCAGGAGCCATAACAGTTGTATTTAGTACACTCAACTAAAACTGACATTTCAAAGAGACATTCATTAGTCATGGAAAATACATGCAACAATCTGCTGAAACAAAGATATATCAAAGGGACTTTTAGTTACTTTAAAATAATTTTCTCATCCTATTCATTGGGAGACAGATAAACCTTGGGTTATAACTACTGACAAAAGAAATAATAATAATAATTATAGAAGGCAGACACTAAGTAGTTAAATGTTTGGTACTCCCACCAATTATATCCCTCATGTAGGCACTAAACTGAATCAGTTTCCACAAAGCAGTTGAAGCAAAGAAATATCTAGATCAGTGGCCCCCAGCCTCTCTGACCTTGAGAGCCACATTCAACTCAAAGATGGCAGAGAGCAACATCCAGTGACCCCTTTTCCTACACTTCACAGTAGTAACACTCAGAGCCTTCCATTACTGGTATGATGCCTGCCAAAGTTTCCCCACAGAAAGCACAATAAGACCTTGTGCCCCCCTCCTATACAGGCAGGTTCCCCCTTTTACCCCTATTCGGCATTTCAGCTTCAAGCACACCCACCATATTGTGTTCAGCTTCAAGCATCCCTCTAACTAAAAGTATCCTCTTATCTCCAGCTTATAATGTTTATTCCACCCCTGCCCACCAAATATACGCACATCCATATCTGCTATTCTGTATATGGCAAAGTCATAATCTGGAGCCTTTTCATCATAGCGGTCTTCTAGACCTGGTGCTAATACACCAAGCTTCAAGACAATTGCAAGTCACACTGCTTGGGATCACGAGCCACATGTGTCTCCCAAGCCACAGGTTAGGGACCCTTGACCTAAATGGTTACCCTAAATAAATATGTTCAGGCTGTGTTGGCATGCCACCCGCGAGGGGGCCTTGACAAGCAGATCGTCTAAGTAAGGGATCACCGAGTGTCCCTGAGAGTGTAGGACTGCTACCACCGTTGCCATGACCTTGGTGAAGACCCGTGGGGCTGTCGCCAGGCCGAAAGGCAGTGCCACGAACTGAAGGTGTTCGTCCCCGATGGCGAAACGCAGGAAGCGCTGATGCTCTGGTGCAATCGGCACGTGGAGATAAGCATCCCTGATGTCGATTGATGCTAGGAAGTCTCCTTGGGACATTGAGGCGATGACGGAGCGGAGAGATTCCATCCGGAACCGCCTGGTTTTCACGTGTTTGTTGAGCAGTTTTAGGTCCAGAACGGGACGGAAAGATCCGTCCTTTTTTGGCACCACAAACAAGTTGGAGTAAAAACCGTGGCCCCTTTGCTGAAGGGGAACAGGGATCACCACTCCTTCTGCCTTCAGAGTGCTCACCGCCTGAAGAAGAGCATCGGCTCGCTCGGGGGGTGGAGATGTTCTGAAGAAACGAGTCGGAGGACGAGAGCTGAACTCTATCCTGTAACCGTGAGACAGAATGTCTCTCACCCATCGGTCTTGGACATGTGGCAACCAGGCGTCGCAAAAGCGGGAGAGCCTGCCACCGACCGAGGATGCGGTTTGGGGATGCCGAAAGTCATGAGGAGGCCGCTTTGGGAGCGGTTCCTCCGGCGGTCTTCTTAGGACGTGACTTAGACCGCCATGAATCGGAGTTCCTCTGACCCTTCTGTGGCCTGTTGGACGAGGAGAATTGAGATCTGGCTGAGGGCCGAAAGGACCGAAACCTCGATTGTACCTTCCGTTGTGGAGGTCTGTTTGGTTTGGACTGGGGTAAGGACGAGTCCTTTCCCTTGGATTGTTTAATGATTTCATCCAATCGCTCGCCAAACAGGCGGTCGCCAGAAAATGGCAACCCGGTTAAGAACTTTTTGGAAGCAGAGTCTGCCTTCCATTCACGTAGCCACATGGCCCTGCGGACTGCCACCGAATTGGCGGATGCTACCGCCGTACGGCTCGCAGAGTCCAGGACAGCATTCATGGCGTAGGACGCAAACGCCGACGCCTGAGAGGTTAAGGACACAACCTGCGGAGTAGAGGCACGTGTGACTGCGTTAATCTCAGACTGACAAGCTGAGATAGCTTGGAGAGCCCATACGGCTGCGAATGCTGGAGCAAAGGACGCGCCAATAGCTTCATAGATGGATTTCATCAGGAGCTCTATCTGCCTGTCAGTGGCATCCTTGAGTGATGCACCATCTGCCACTGCAACTATGGATCTAGCCGCCAGTCTGGAGACTGGAGGATCCACCTTGGGACACTGAGCCCAACCCTTGACTACGTCAGGAGGGAAGGGATAACGTGTGTCATTAAGGCGCCTAGTAAAGCGCTTATCTGGAAAAGCTCGGTGTTTCTGGACTGTATCCCTGAAGTCGGAGTGATCAAGAAAACCACTCCGCGTACGTTTGGGAAACCTAAAATGGAATTTCTCCTGCTGAGAAGCTGACTCCTGAATCGGAGGAGCTGGAGGAGAAAGATCCAACACCTGATTGATGGACGCTATAAGGTCGTTTACTATGGCGTCCCCTTCAGGTGTATCAAGGTTGAGAGCGGTGTCAGGATCAGAGTCCTGATCTGCCACCTCCGCTTCGTCCTCCAGAGAGTCCTCATGCTGAGACCCTGAACAGTGTGATGAAGTCGAGGGAAGCTCCCAGCGAGCGCGCTTAGCCGGTCTGGGACTACGGTCCGTGTCGGAGTCCTCACCGTGGGACCTATGAGTCGCCCCAGGAGCACTTTGCTGCTCCAACCGAGGGGGGCCTGGGGTCAATGATTCAACTGTGCCCGGGGCCTGTGTTACCGGTCTGGACTGCAAAGCTTCCAGTATCTTAGCAGACCATTTATCCATAGACTCAGACAGTTTGTCAGCGAATACTGCAAACTCTGTCCCTGTCACCTGGACAGTGGCAGCAGGTGGTTCCACCTGGGCCGGGGGTCCCACCAGTGGCAGAGGCTCCGGCTGAGTGAGTGTCACAGGGGCCGAACATTGCACACAATGAGGGTAGGTGGAACCTGCAGGAAGCATAGCCGCACATGAGGTACAGGTTGCAAAGTAAGCCTGTGCCTTGGCACCCTTGCTTTTTGCGGACGACATGCTGTTGTCTCCTCTTAGAGCAATCAGTGAGGGTATATAGCCAAAAGCAAATAGTGCGGCCGTACAGAGTAAATGTATACAATATAAGCCTATAAGTATACACTTCGGCACCCAGGGGGGCCAGCACCTAGTAACAGGTGCGGCTTACCGACCGCTCTCAGCGGTTGTGTGACCACCAGATTCCCTGCCCGGGCCTCCCAGAGCTATGGAGCTCGGTGTTGTCTCCCCTCTGCGATTCTCCAGCGTCTGAAGTGCTGATAGCAATGGCTGCCAGCGTTCTGAGAGGAGGAGGGGGCCGTGGGCGTGCCTCAGAAAGTGCGGGAATCTGGTGCCCCACGGTGCTCAGTGAGGGGGAGGAGGATACGAAGTATGCTCCAGCCCTCAGCGCTGACGTCCAGTGCAGCGTCCCGCCCTTACCCCTGACTGGCAGGCCTGGGGGCGGGAGTATGCGGTACTAGGCCGCAAAAGCCGGGGAGTAAAGTTATAAGCGCGGCCGGCAAACAAGCGCGGTCAGCGCGGTAGTCCCGGCGCACTAACACACCCAGCAGCTGCTGCAGCGTCCATAACCCAGGCGCTCTATGCGCCGTCCCCAAGGGGACACAGAGTACCTCAGAGTAGCAGGGCCTGTCCCTGACGATACCCGGCTCCTGTCCAGCAGATTCCCCCAGGGGCTGCGGAGGGAGCACGGTCCCAGTGCCTGGTTACCGGTTAGGATCCCACTTCACCCAGAGCCCCTAAGGGATGGGGAAGGAAAACAGCATGTGGCTCCTGCCTATGTACCCGCAATGGGTACCTCAACCTTAACAGCACCGCCGACCAGAGTGGGGTGAGAAGGGAGCATGCCGGGGGCCCTGTTATGGGCCCTCTTTTCTTCCATCCGATATAGTCAGCAGCTGCTGCTGACTAAATTGTGGAGCTTGCGTGCATGTGTGCCTCCTTCGCACAAAGCAAAAAAACTGAGGAGCCCGTGATGCACGGGGGGGTGTATAGGCAGAGGGGAGGGGTTTACACTTTTAAGTGTAATACTTTGTGTGGCCTCCGGAGGCAGAAGCTATACACCCAATTGTCTGGGTCTCCCAATGGAGCGACAAAGAAACAGAAAATTCAAGCTCTATTACAAACACTCCCCTTTTGGAGAGTGGCTAAAGCACCTTATGAATAAAATTTGGTGTGTGCTGTTTTTCCCACTGAACACGACAAGGAGGGGTTTTACTGTGACAAAAAAATCTATTTTTCTTGTTCGTGTCATTGGGGGACACAGATCAGGGGACATTTAAAAGCAGTCCATAAGGGAGGGAGAAGTAAAAGTGATTAGGGAAAGAGCATAGATGGCTCCAAACAGTCCGAACTGGAGAAGCATTGCAGAATTCAGGGTTGGAACCCTAAGGACCTCTCAAAAGAACTGTCTACAGTACAAACTTGGAACAGAACAAGCTCTATTCCCAAGGTGGTCACACAATGACTTAATCTCTATTGGAATAGAACTTAGACTGGAAAAGAAGCTGTCCACCCAGTAATAATTGATCAATCATGCCAGGCTGCGTTCTACTGGTGTGGGAAGAAACTCGACAGAAGAATCAAGGCTTAAGGGGGCTTTACACTCTACGATATCGTTAATGTTTTGTCGTCGGGGTCAAGTTGTTAGTGACGCACATCCGGCGTCATTAATGATATCGCAGCGTGTGACACTGACCAGCGACCTTAAGCGACCTCAAAAATGGTGAAAATCGTTCACCATGGAGAGGTCGTCCCAAACTCAAAAATCGGTAAGGGTTGTTTATCCAGGTGGTTCATCGCTCATGCGGCAGCACACATCGCTGTGTGCGACACCGCAGGAGCGAGGAACGTTTCCTTACCTGCCGCTGGCCACAATGCGGAAGGAAGGAGGTGGGCGGGATGTTACGTCCTGCTCATCTCCGCCCCTCCGCTTTGATTGGCCGGCCGCTTAGTGATGTTGCGGTGACGTCGCTGTGATGCCGAACGTCCCTCCCCCTTGAAGGAGGGATTGTTTGGCAGTCACAGCGACGCTGCCGACCAGGTAAGTATGTGTGACGCTGCCGTAGCGATAATGTTTGCTACGGCAGCGATCACAAACAATCGCATGCGCAACGGGGGTGGGTACTTACACGCTCGCTATCGCTACAAATTGCTAGCGATATCGCTACCGTGTAAAGCCCCCTTAAAGCCCTTGTATAGGGAAGGCTAAATACCAATGCCAAAAAACTTTTGTCTTGGTGACCACCAAAGGGGAGTACAGTACTATGAACGAAGGACCAGATACAGGGTCTTTATAAGTAGCAAGCTGATGGGTGGAGAATGCCAAGTACTCCTTCCTGCATAAAAAATACAGTTTATCAGGTAGAACAGGTCATTAACGTTGTCAAGCAGGGGAAAAGAGTTGTCTCATTTACACCAGCATGTAGTGACTTGCGTATTTTAAGGTGGATCGAGGAGGAACATGGCTTTCTGGGCTATGTCTTAAGTTTAAATCTTAACTTGTGTCTTTTGTTCAGAAGAACATTTGTGCTAGTATGGTTTTTAGTGGCCAAGGTAATAAATGAGGATTTAGAAACACCAGAAATGGAGAGCGGACTGTGCAGGAAAATTCCATTGTAAAACAGATGCCAAGACAGGTTGGTCTGTTTGGGATTGAATAAAGATTTGGTGATTCAAGTCCAGACCAAAAAAGAGCACTGAATGTGATACAGAAGTAGATCAGAAACATGAATCAATGTTCAGGGTTGTTCTGAGCACCCTGTATAATTACTAGTGTATCCTGAGATCCCAAATAAAATGACCTAGACTTAAATATATGGCATCTTGACTGATTAACAGCCATCTGAAAAGTGTGACAGGTTACATTGTTATGATTCTCCTCTTTGTGTCTTAGGTAGTTACATAATGTTGCTTTAGTTATCCAAGCCTTGATAAGGTGGGTGGACAAGTCCTCATTACAGCCCCGTCACACTAAGCAACATCGCTAGCAACATCGCTGCTAACGAACAACTTTTGTGACGTTGCTAGCGATGTTGCTGTGTGTGACATCCAGCAACAACCTGGCCCCTGCTGTGAGGTCGTTGGTTGTTGCTGAATGTCCTGGGCCATGTTTTAGTTGTTGCTGTCCTGCTGTGAAGCACACATCGCTGTGTGTGACAGCGAGACAGCAACAACTAAATGTGCAGGCAGCAGGAGCCGGCTTCTGCGGAGGCTGGTAACCAATGTAAACATCGGGTAACCAAGAAGCCCTGTCCTTGGTTACCCGATATTTACCTTTCTTACCAGCCTCCGCTCTCACTGTCAGTGCCGGCTCCTGCTCTGTGCACATGTAGCTGCAGCACACATCGGGTTAATTAATCCGATGTGTGCTGTAACTAGGAGAGCAAGGAGCCAGCGCTAAGCATTGTGCGCTGCTCCCTGCTCTGTGCACATTTAGCTGCAGCACACATCGGGTTAATTAACCCGATGTGTGCTGTAGCTAGGAGAGCAAGGAGCCAGCGCTAAGCATTGTGCGCTGCTCCCTGCTCTGTGCACATTTAGCTGCAGCACACATCGAGTAATTAACCCGATGTGTGCTATAACTAGGAGAGCAGGGAGCCAGCACTCAGTGTGCGCTGCTCCCTGCTCTCTGCACGTGTAGCTCCGTGCGGTGGTAACCAAGGTAAATATCGGGTTGGTTACCCGATATTTATCTTAGTTACCAAGCGCAGCATCTTCCCCGCGGCGCTGGGGGCTTGTCACTGGTTGCTGGTGGTGGTGTAGCGACGCTCCAGCGATCCCTGCCAGGTCAGGTTGCTGGTGGGATCGCTGGAGCGTCGCAGTGTGACATCTCACCAGCAACCTCCTAGCAACTTACCAGCGATCCCTATCGTTGTTGGGATCGCTGGTAAGTTGCTTAGTGTGACTGGACCTTTAGTCGAATAAGAGTGGACTTTGGATCAAGAAATTTCTTGAGAGTCTGAAACATTAGCGCACTTGCATTCAAAAAACGCACCAATAACGCACTGAAAAATGCATGCGTTTTTTATGCGTTTTTTTCCGCAGGTTGGTCCCTGCATTTTTTTACCATTATCTATGGCAAAAAACGCAGGTACCTGCAGAAAAGAAGCGACATGCTCATTCTTTTTCTCAAGAAATTCTGCTGAAAGAATGTTTTAGAGAAAAAAACGCAGTGTGCGCACAGCTATTTTTTTCCCATAGGTTTTGCTGGGGAATGTCTGCAGAAAGGTTGCAACCATTTTCTCAAGAAATTTCTGCAGCAAAAATGCAAAAAAAAAAATGCAGGTAGAAACGCAGTGTGTGCACAGGGCCTAAAGCCTGCTTTACACGGTACAATTACGCATACGATATCCTATGCGATCGTACCCGCCCCCCTCGTATGTGCGGCATGTTCAATTTGTTGACCGTGTCGCACAAACGATTATTTCCCGTCACACGTACTTACCCTTCCATATGACCTCGATGTGGGCGGCGAACATCCATTTCCTGGAGTGGGAGGGACGTTCGGCGTCACAGCGACGTCACGCAGCAGCCGGCCAATAGAAGCGGAGGGGCGGAGATGAGCGGGATGTAAACATCCCGCCCACCTCCTTCCTTCCGCATTGCCGGCGGGAGCCGCGGGACGCAGTAAGATCTGTTCATTGTTCCCGGGGTGTCACATACTGCGATGTGTGCTACCTCGAGAACATTGAACAACCCGACGTACAATTTTTAGGTTTTGAATGACGTGCATGCGATGAACGGTTTTTCGTTCAAATCGCAATCGCACGTAGGTTTTACACGCTACAATATTACTTACAATGCTGGATGTGCGTCACTTACAACGTGACCCCGCCGACACAACGTAAGATTTATTGTAGCATGTAAAGCCCGCTTTAGAGTTGAATAATTAAATTGTAGGAGGTCCATTTCTGTCTGAAAGCAATCCAACTGTGGTTATGCTACATAGTCACTTAGTAACGTCACTTTATAAAGTTTGAACAGAATGTTCATGTGATCCAAAATGTTTACAGATTTGTACAGGCAGGTACAGTAATACATAGATTAAAAAGAGGAGGGTGGGGTGGTGAAGGGAATCAGCTCTGAAAGGAAGAATGTTCCTGGTTTGAACTATGGAGAAACCCATGTGGCTGTGTCAGGTAGATGATATACAGGTGCAGCTGAACTGGATGAGCCGGGAAACTGAAGACTTCTAGATTAGCAGACTGAACGTCTCTAGGGATGATCGAATACCTCAAATATTCGGTTTCGCGAATATCTGACGAATAGGTCGCCGCTATGTGAATATTCAATGCGCAATGTAAGTCTATGCGAAGCCCGAATAGATCTGAATAGCTGTTATTCGGGTTTCCCATAGACTTACATTGCGCATCGAATATTCGCGGCGACCTATTCGGAAAATATTCGTGAAGCCGAATATTTGAGGTATTCGATCATCCCTAAACATCTCCTTTGAAATATAGTTTAGGGAAGGAAGAAGATGGAATTCATCCTTGTAAACTATGTTCCCTTATGCAAATCTGTGGTATAGCTAACAATCCAAAGAGGAAGACTAGGGCTGTAAGTTGAAAGTAGCAAGATCCAATAATAAGGCTAAGAACTAAGAACAGGGAAAGGATAGACAGATTAGCAATCATTCTCAATAATTTCCTGTGAGAGAGAAGACGCCATCACTTCTTGACAGAGAAAGGAGAGAACCACCTAGAAAAAAAAAAATACAGCCTGGATTGGACAGTCCGTAAAAAGAGCTTAGAGCATACCAGAAAATTTTTTTGGTCAGGAAATATAGCCTCCTTTAGGGTACAGCTCCACTTGAGTATGACTCATGCGAATTTTGCATTGTTATCACCCGGCTGCACACTCTCCAACAGGAGCGGGTTGGCTGCATATATTTCTATGCAGCTGAGGCGCTCCTGTCCTGTCTCCGGTGATAGATTTTCTCATGCGAGAGAATGATGCCAATTATGCAAATGACAGTCAGGTCAAACTCTGATCAGAGTGTCATTTACTGTTAGCTGATTCTCTCAAATGCGAGAATTGGAGTACAGGTTTGGAGAAGACTGAGAACTTAATTTCTCCATCAACTCCATTGTCTGTGCCGTCGTAAATCGGACTGCACTTAGATGACATCTGAGTGCAGTCTGAAGTTTCACATGCACCCGTAGACCTGAATGGGTGCATGGCGTCCAATATACACTGATACTCGGAGAGCGCTGCAATTTTTTTCCTTATGACGAATCACTCCTCAAAAAAAAAAATCGCTGGTCAGCAACTCCTCATAGCCTAACATTGGACTGAGTGATATCCGATAAAATATTGCATAGCACTCGTCTAATGTATACGCTCATGTGATCAAGCCTATAATCTCATGCTGATAAAATAGTGATTTTATGAAAACTACAACAATCTGGCCAATAAGTGACGCATCTCTGTCTCTAATTTATGCAGCGCTCAGGTTAGGTCCTGGATTAGTGGCAGCAACTTTAACTTAAGGTCACGGTGTCCCACTATGACTCAGATGAGAACGTTGCACTTACTTTATGACCATCCTCGTTAGTGTGGTGTACACTTTGTTTTCCCAGAATGCATAATATTGGGCCATTTGAGGATTTTTTCCTGTGTTTGTGTTTACCACTAGCCCTTCTATTTTTGTTAGAATAGACCCGATGGCAGTATACTTTCTGACCATTATTTCAACATCTTTGGATCGTTCATTTTCAATGTATTCGAAGAATTCCTTCACACCTACAGAAGAAGTGATGATAAGAATAGTTATACAAAGTGAGGGTTCATCAAAACCAATGGTAAGTAAAACTGAAATACCACTACCACGAATGCAATTTTATTTTTGGGTTTTTCACTGACTAGCTTTTCTCTCTCATCTTACACCAGTGCTGGTTAGAATTGCGGTAAGTCACAAGGTAACTCTAAAACATTCACACACATTTGAAAACATATTACCGTGTGTGTCATGTAACCTGAACTAGAGCATGCATTGTCAATTAAAGTGTTAATGCTAAATTCCCGATAAGTATAATCTGTTCAATATACAAAGCAAAAATCTGAGACTTGTGCTTAATAAAAGAGTTTATCACGTACCTGATAGATCTGTTGACTTCCTATTGATAAACTTAAAAAGGTTTGCAGACTCGATAGCGGACAACTTATTATCAATGTCACTTGCATTCTTCTGAATTTTATGCACCAAAGACTCAAACTTTGAGACTGCCTGGGTGCAACGGTTAATGAAGTCACCAATACCTAATGACATTATGACATTAAAAAACAGTAAAGTAATAATAGTGTTAAATAAATAAAAGTATTGCAGAGGGAAATTTTCTTAATCAGTATACAATCTTAACGTTGTTTCAGAATATACCTATTTACTGTTATAGACTAATATTAAAATTTTTACTTTTATTAATATGCATTAAAAAAATGTTTTCAAAAAACAAGGACAAACACACAACAATGATTCTCCACAAGGTAAAAATTACCAGGGTATCAGTTTCTTTATCACACTAATTGAGGCACTTAGGAGGTAAAGAGTAGGTGACTTTATTAGTCAAAAAATGTCTCAGACAGTCAATACTGAAAGGGGAACATACCTTTCCTTATTCTCACCCTATCAGGGCGTATTCCTGCCTACCAATGGAGCACATCCTTACTTAACCGATGCCCCCATTCCTCGGCGGCTCTCCCTTTTTCTACCCCTAACTCTCCCTCTCGGACTATAGTTTAAAGGCCTCTCCAGTGATAACAGAAATGCCCTAATGTTTCTTGGCACCCAATTACATATAAGGGAATGCAAAAATATACAGCACCATGTAGGAACATTCAGGATGTAATAATTTGTAAAAACGTTCCACTGGACTATCCCTCAGTTCTCTTTCACCTACCTAGCAATGGAGTACACCCTTATTTTTTCGGTGCCCCCATTCCTCGGCGGCTAGCGCTAAAAATGTCCTAGATTCCCTATTGATAGTCACAGGGCATTAGTCACAAAGACCTTTCAATATATATGATTAATAGGACTTTAACGTAATTTAGCACTTATCTGTCATTTCTTTAAAGCGGGGTGCCTAGAAACATCCAATATTTCAAATCAAAGGATCTCAACGCGTTTCACTCCATCTAAATAGTGAACGGAGTTCATCAGGATATTTTTTTCCTCTTTATTAATTTTTCATAGTGGCATAATAGCCTCCTATAGGAAATTATTGTCAAAGTCAGAAAAAATTCTTTCAAAATAACTATTCTATCAATAAATTAATGAAATAATTCAAAATATTAGAAGTTATCACCCAAGAACAAAAGTTCAATCTATATAAAATCCCATTATCTGATAAATAGTAGTTCAAACACCAATGTTTGGTGTTTGAACTACTGATTTATCAGATAATGGGATTTTATATAGATTGAACTTTTGTTCTTGGGTGATAACTTCTAATATTTTGATTCTGGTTACAAATACGGCACTCCTTATAAACCTAGTTGGTGCTCAGATAGGGTCCAACTCCATAAACAATTAAGTAAGATCCGGCACTCAAACTTGTAGAATTTGCAAAAAGAAAAAAATGTATTATTATTTTTTTTATTATTATTTTTTTTTTTTGACAGGCGTAGTATTCTGTGTGACAATCAATCTATATATATAATTGCCTTATTCTGTCTGTCTGTCTGTCTGTCTTGCTCCAAAATTGTGTCCTTACCGTGACATGTCCTTATGGTGACAAACAGCGGATTGGCCGCTGGGCTCGCCATGGCCCCGCCCCCCCCGCATGGATTGGCCGCTCGCCTTGGCTCCTCCCCCCGCACGGATTGGCCGCTCGCCTCGGGTCCGCCCCCCCCGCACGGATTGGCCATGTCCTTACGGTGACAAACAGCGGATTGGCCGCTGGGCTCGCCATGGCCCTGCCCCCCCGCACGGATTGGCCGCTCGGCTTCACGGATTCGCGATGGCCCCGCCACTCCGCACGGATTGGCCGCTCGGCCTCACGGATTGGCCGCTCGCCTCGGCTCCTCCCCCACGCACGGATTGGCCGCTCGCCCAGGCTCCGCACCCCACACGGAATGGCCTCTCGCCCCGAGGTGAGCCCATCAAGGTCCTGCAGCGGCGGAACACACACACACACATAACAACAGACACACACACACACACATCAGATCACACTCACTCTCACACACACCTCACACACACATCAGATCGCATCCACGTCCTGCAGCGGCGGAACACACACACACGCACACAGATAAGAACAGACACACACATCAGATCACACTCACTCTCACACACACACCTCACACACACATCAGATCGCATCCACATACTCACAACATCCCGTGATATCGCTTGCTTCTCGGCGGCGATACTGTGCAGTGACCTTCCAGGACCTGACGGAGGATCACATGGCCGGAAGCATGTGGTATCTCCGGATGTTGTGATTGTGTCAGCGCGTATGTGCGATATCGTCAGTGTGTGTGTGAGTGTATGCGATCGGATGTGCGTGAGTGTGTTCTGATGTGTGAGTGTGTGTGTGTGTGTGAGTGTATGCGATCGGATCTGTGAGTGTCGGCAGAGGAGCACGGCGTGCAGCACAGCTGCTGGGACCGCCCACCGGTGGGCACAGGGAGAAGTGGGGTGTGTGTGAGTGTATGAGATCAGATGTGTGCGTGTTTACTGTCTGATGTGTGACTGTGGAGCACGATGGGGGGTGTGCAGCATGGGGGATGGAGCACGATGGGGGGTGCGCAGCATGGGGGATGGAGCACGATGGGGAGTGTGCAGCATGGGGGATGGAGCACGATGGGGGATGCGCAGCATGGGGGATGGAGCACGATTGGGAGTGTGCAGCATGGGGGATGGAGCACGATGGGGGGTGCGCAGCATGGGGGATGGAGCACGATGGGGAGTGCGCAGCATGGGTGATGGAGCACGTTTGGGAGTGCGCAGCATGGGTGATGGAGCACGTTTGGGAGTGCGCAGCATGGGGGATAGAGCACGATGGGGAGTGCGCAGCATGGGGGATGGAGCACGTTTGGGAGTGCGCAGCATGGGGGATGGAGCACGATGGGAAATGCGCAGCATGGGGGATGGAGCACGATGGGGAGTACGCAGCATGGGGGATGGAGCACAATGGGGAGTGGGGATGGAGCACAATGGGGAGTGGGGATGGAGTACGATGGGGGGTGCGCAGCATGGGGGATGGAGCACGATGGGGGGTGCGCAGCATAGGGGATGGAGCACGATGGGGGGTGCACACCTCCCCCCAAAACACACACACACACACACACACACTGCCACACATGCACTGCACAACACACCACACACACTGGGAACCACAAACACTGCCCTATACAGACACCCACACACACAGACAACGCCGCACACACACAACACCCAACACACAAACACCGCGGCACACACAAATATACGCACATACCGCACAACACACACATTGCACAAAACATACCTCCCCCCAAAACACACACACACACCCCACACCCACACAAACCGCGCAACACACATACACAACGATACAGACACACAGCGCTCCACAAATAACGACACACAATGCAACACACAAACAACACCGCTCTCACCCCCCGCCACACCCAGACAACACCCAGAACATGTACAGCCCCTACACAAACACTTGGTAACTACAGACAACAACATCTATATAACAAAAATCATACATTAACTACACAATACGGAAATTCTAGAATACCCGATGCGTAGAATCGGGCCACCTTCTAGTATTCAATAAACGTTTTGGTCATATGTAACCTTCTTCACATTATTTCACACAGGCTGCTTGTGTCAAGGGTCTCTCCACTGATAAGCGTGCTATTCTGATATGCTGCCGCTCAGGTCCTCTTTGGTATGCGTAATGAGGCATACCAAAGAGGACCTGAGTGGCAGCATATCAGAATAGCACGCTTATCAGTGGAGAGACCCTTGACACAGGCAGCCTGTGTGAAATAATGTGAAGAAGGTCACATATGACCGAAACGTTTATTGAATATTGATTGTCACACAGAATACTACGCCTGTCAAAAAAATAATAAAAAAAATAATAAAAAAAATTCTTTTTGCAGGTTCTAATATTTTTAATTATTTAATGAATTTATTGATAGAATAGTTATTTTGAAAGAATTTATTCTGACTTTGACAATAATTTCCTATAGGAGGCTATTATGCCACTATGAAAAATGAATAAAGAGAAAAAAAAATCCCCTGATGAATTCCGTTCACTATTTAGATGGAGTGAAACGCGTCGAGACCCTTTGATTTGAAATATTGGATGTTTCTAGGTACCCCGCTTTAAAGAAATGACAGATAAGTGCTACATTACGTTAAAGTCCTATTGATCATATATATTGAAAGGTCTTTGTGACTAATGCCCTGTGACTAACAATAGGTTAAATAAATAAATAAATTATATATCAGATATATATATAATCAGATATTTTATGTAAAAAGAAACATAAAAGAAGATAACAGCAGTGTGCCTGTGTAGCGGTGCAGCAGTGTACCAGTGTAATAGTCATGACAATGAGTTATTGGTGAGTTTTTAGACACTGCGTATTTTCGCTAAATCAAAAAAGCACCGCCTTATAGTTCCAGCAAAGTGGATAGGGTTTATAGAAATCTTGTGCCCCTCAGCTTCTTTTTTCTCAGTGTAAACAAACCTGACGTGCGTGTTTCCAATTCGCTGTTACGAACCGGCGCCGCCATAGCCGCAAGCAGCCTGCTGCGGTTCCTGTTGCGCCCAGGTGCCGGCTGCCATTCTTGGCCATGCCTCGGGTCGTCCAGTTGGCTGCTCCTTCCACCACGTCTAAGTGTGGAAAGGAGACTAGTGCGCATGCGTGCACCGATTTACCCCAGCCAGAGTCTAAGCCCGGTGTTTTGCCTAGTGAGCATGCTCAGCCTGATTGTGTCATTTCTGAGATTAAGTCCTCAGTTCAGGCTACTGAGCATACTCCCACAATTAATCCTAACAGCCTCTTTGCACAGGTACTTGGACTTCGTGCTGTGTCTAAGTTCTGGGATGTGCCTACTGAGCATGCTCAGGCAGATAGTCTGATTTCTGAGTCTGTTGTTCAGGCTACTGAGCATGCTCAGGCACTTAGTGCATTAGAGGCTAGGTCCGGAAAGAACCTCACTGAGCATGTCCGTGAGGTGGCAGGCCCTGATAGGGCAGAGGGTGTCAGGTGTCCTGATGACGTGGCCACTCCGGACTGGCTCGCAGAGGCCTGCCCCTATGATCTGGCACCTCACCATTGGTCGTCAGACGATGGCTGGTGAAGTGTTTGGGGCGTAGCTGCCATGAGGTCGTCAGTGACGTGGCAGTTCCGGATAGGCCGCTGGTGACGTCGCTGATGATATGGCACTCTGCTATTGGACCTTGGTGGTTCCAACCTGGGTTTGGGGCGGATCTAGGTTATAAAAGGGGCTGGAGACAACATGGAGGTGCGCAGTCTTCACTCATATTCACTTAGAATTCATGGTGGCATAAGCCTTGTTGGAAGCGGTAGGTAGGTCTAGACGAACGGTGCCTGTCACGCCAAGATTCGTGGCTCAGCACATGAGGGTCAGGAGCCGTGCTTCCATGCTACCGTTCCTGTTGTGCTATAGCAGTCCAGTGGCGTTAACTGGGCTGCGGCTGCTGCGTCACCTGTACAGTTCTGCCTCCTACGCACACGGACAGCATACCTGCTGCGTCACCTGTCTGAGAGTGCCCTCTACGCACACGGATAACGCACCTGTTGCGCCACCTGTCCGGTTGTTCCTCCTACGCGCACGGACAGCATACCCCAGGACACCTGTGGAGTTAACAGGGTGTTCCAGGATTGGGTGTGTGAACCTATTATCCTCCTTGGCTTCCCAGTCTACGCTACTGGTGTGATCCCTTGGCCTGACGTGTCCTATACACACATGGCCATTCGAGTAGTGACCAGAAACGCTAATCGAAGGACCGCTTGGCCTGTCGTGTCTCAGACACGTGGCCGACAGGGCGCTGTCACAGCGGTCTTCTCGGTCAACGCTACCTGGACACCATCCGGTCTGACGTGTTCCCTGCACACGTGATCGGGGTTGTGCCAATTCCACCGACACGCTAACTGGGTTGTCGTCCGGTCTGACGTGTCACTACACATGTGACCGGTTCCCTGGGTTATCTCAGAGCCATCCAGCTCTATAGTTTCCGCCTAACCCACAGGGTGCCAGCAGCTCCATTACCATCTGGAGCACGGTGGGCCCCGACTGGCGATTGGGATATATACCCCCTGGTCCTAATCTGCCAGTTCCCCGTAACATTCGCAACATGTCAATTTCCTGCAGGTATGCTGAGTTTTTGTCACGGGTGTGTAACAGGTGACAGACAGTCCTGAGGTGTCCGGCAATAGAACATCACAGCGTTTGGCTGCACAAAATGCTCCCTAACTTTCTATTATTCCTGCTGTTAGTATTCAGTGTAATAGGTATCTCCTCTGCTGGGTTTTCTTTCTTTGCCCTCTAGGACCCTGCGAAGCTCCTCTTCCCTTCAGCTGCTAATCATCTGTATTTCTTCTTGGGTTTAAATACTGTCATTTTTCATGGACTTGTGCTGGTGATATTCAGTTCCTTCACAAGCTCAAGCTTCATCTGTAGGATTGTTGCTGCTCTTTGCTGAACTAATTCTTGAGGTATCTGGAGATAAATTGTAAATGCACTTTCCCCATGTGTGTCTTCTTTACTATTTAGTGGGGTTGACAAAGAGCTCATCCCACCCGTTCCACATCTAGGGCCCAACTCTACTATCATCCTAGGGTCAGGTTTCTGGCTCAGCGCATAGGTGCGGAACCTATCTAGGGTGGTGAGGGACTCCAGGTTCCAGTGGTAGATTTGGTCAGGGGTCAACATCTCCCCCTTCCCTAGATGCAGGATTTCCATTCCCTTCCACCTCTCGCTTGAAACTCCCCCGTACCTAGCGTGACAGTTTTATGTGCAAATTTTCACCATAGACTTGTACTAGATCCAGAAAATTAGTAGGTAAAAAAAACACAAATGTGTTATCAGTGCGTTTCCATGGATATAAACACATGTAATTTGCATATGACTATCAATAAAGTTTTGTCAAACCCAAATATCAGGAAGTATGAAAAACAAAGCAGCTTTATTCAAAACATGAGATACCAAAAACAGACACCCAGCATCAAAAATGCAATAAAAAAAACTCAAGAAAAAATGCAAGTAACCTAATGTAACTAAAGGGGGTGTTACACGTTACGATATGTTGTCGGGGTCACGGATTCCGTGACGCACATCCGGCATCGTTAGAGATATCGTGTCACGCTCCCCGGGTCCTCGGCTCCCCTCCCCGGGTCCTCTGCTCCGCTCCCCGGGTCCTCAGCCCCGCTCCCCGACTCACCTGCCACGCTCCCCGCTCTCCAGCCTCCGGTGCCCGTCCTTCCCAGGTTCCCTGGCCTCCGATTCCGGCGTCTGACGGCTTCCCAGGCCCTGGCCGGCTCCCCTGCGTCCTCCCCTCAGCTTCCTTCCCTGGCTTCTGGCACCCGGGCGGCGCGCATGCGCATTAGGGCGCGCGCGCGGTCACTGACCCTTTCTTAAAGGGCCAGCGTCCATTAACAGGAAATGAAGCTAAACAGGTACAGGGTATATAAGGGTTTATTGTCCAAGGGGGCGGGGCCTGATCTTCGTGTTTTCCAAGCTAGGAGTCAGGTCTCCTTGTGTCTCCTTGCCATACTCACGTATCTCTCTTCTAGAGCTGATCCTGCCTCGGCATCCGGTCCTGCTGAATCCCGAACCCCGCACGCTGTCCGTCTGCCATCTGACAGTCCGTACCATCTCGGATCCCTGCGGTGACCCGTCATCTCGCTCCGAAGGTTCCGGACCCCGCCTGACCTCATCTCGGCTTCCGAACCTGAGCTACGTCACCCGGACTACCATCTGTGACTCCGTGGTCCCAGGGACTTCTCCGTTACACTCACTTGCACGGACTGTTCTGCTGCCCATAGTGCTTCAGCTACCGGACTCCTTACCACCATCTTAGAGTTCGGACCAGTGGATCCACCTCCTGGGTCTGCCCGACCGCCTGGCCCTGACAGTAAGATCAGGCCATGGATCCCGCTGCAGCACTAGCGGCCTTGCAAGAGGAACTCCAACGCCAGCGTGAAGTCCAGACCCGCATGTTGAACTTTATGACTTCCGTGGACACCCGCCTGTACACGTTACAAGCGGCAGTTACGCCTTCAACATTCCGGGCCTCCACTAGTCAATCCACGGCTCCCGCACCCGTGGCAGCCTCTTCGGATGCTTCCCGACTCCGTTTGGCTTCACCACCTCGTTATGCCGGAGATCCCAAGACCTGCAGGGGCTTCATAAACCAATGCTCCCTTCATTTCACGCAGCTGCCACCTTTGTTTGCCTCCGACCAAGCCAAGGTCGCCTTCATCATGTCTCACCTAGAGGGCGAGGCACTGGCGTGGATGAATCCCTTGTGGGAGAAGGAGGACCCTATGACCAAGGACCTTCAAGAGTTCCTGCAGGCCTTTCGCAGCACCTTCGACGAGCCGGGACGCGCCTCTGCGTCTGCTTCATCCCTTCTCCGCTTACGTCAAGGAACACTGACGGTAGGCCAATATGCCATCCGTTTCCGCACTTTGGCTTCAGAACTCGGGTGGAATAATGAGGCCCTAACAGCCGCCTTCTGGGAAGGACTCTCGAGTCGCATCAAAGACGAGTTGGCGGGTCGTGACGTGCCCTCCACCCTAGATGCCCTGATTGCCCTAGCAACTCGAGTGGACATTCGTTTTCAGGAGCGCTCCAAAGAGCTATCTCGTGAGAGACGTCCGGTACGGCATTCCTCTCCTCCACGGAAGCCCTCCGTACCTCAGTCATCAACAGCTGGGATTCCCGTCCACGAGCCCATGCAGATTGACCGAGTACGGCGGTCGGAACAACGTCGAGCAGAGCGGCTCGCCAAGGGTCTCTGCTTTTACTGCGGAGAGGGCACACATCTCCTACGCTCCTGTCCGGAAAGGCCGGGAAACTCCAAAGCCTAGGGTTGGTAGGAGAGGCCACCCTAGGTGCTGGGACTCTCTCAGACCCGGTTATGTGGACCGTGCAAGTGTCAGCGGGAGAGACGCGCTTCACGGCTGAGGCATACCTCGACTCTGGAGCAGCAGGCAATTTCATCCAGCAGGCCACGGTGGACAAGTACCAGTTGCCTGTTACTCTACTCGATAAGCCCCTAGTGATTGCCTCTGTGGATGGGAGACCCCTCGCTGATACCATCTCCTGGGTCACCAGGCCGGTCGAACTGCGTATCGGTGCCCTGCACACCGAGAACATCGCTCTCTACGTCCTTCCACACATGTCCCATCAAATCCTGCTGGGACTTCCCTGGTTGCGGACACACGAACCATCAGTCAGCTGGGGCACTGGCGAAATCACCCGATGGGGCTCCGCCTGTCATGAGAGGTGTCTGAAGTCTATACAACCCATCCGACGACCTCCGGTTCCAGAGAACCTACCGGAACTGCCCTCGGCCTATTGGTCCTTCGCAGACGTTTTTGACAAGAAGGAGTCTGAGGTACTTCCGCCACACCGTCCCTACGATTGCGCCATCGACCTGCTCCCAGGAACAACACCACCTCGAGGACGGATATATCCGTTGTCTCCAGCCGAAACCAGGGCCATGTCTACCTACATCACAGAAAGCCTGGCAAAGGGATTCATCCGGAGATCCTCCTCTCCTGCGGGAGCAGGCTTCTTCTTCGTTAAGAAGAAAGAGGGTGACCTACGCCCATGCATTGACTACCGGGGTTTGAATCAGATCACCATAAAAAACAAGTACCCCCTGCCGCTCATCCCAGAATTGTTCGACCGGCTCAGAGGAGCCCGTGTGTTCACCAAACTGGATCTTCGGGGTGCCTACAACCTAGTTCGTATCCGCTCTGGGGACGAATGGAAGACCGCGTTTAATACTCGCGATGGGCACTATGAATACTGCGTAATGCCCTTCGGTCTGTGTAACGCTCCTGCCGTATTCCAAGGATTGGTGAACGACATTTTCCGGGACCTCCTCTACATCTGTGTAGTAGTTTATCTGGATGACATCCTTGTCTTCTCTCCGGACCTCCAGACCCACAGAGAGAACGTACGGCTGGTTCTACAGAGACTGAGAGAGAATCGTCTCTACGCCAAATATGAGAAGTGTGTCTTTGAGCAGTCTTCTCTCCCTTTCCTGGGATACATCATCTCGGGTACAGGGCTGCAGATGGATCCAAAGAAGGTCTCCTCCATTCTCAACTGGCCTCCCCCTTCTGGACTGAAGGCAATCCAACGGTTCCTGGGATTCGCCAACTACTACCGCCAGTTTATCCCTCACTTCTCTGCCCTGACTGCTCCTCTCTCCGCCTTGACCAAGAAGGAGGCTAATCCAAAGGACTGGTCACCTGCGGCCGACGCCGCGTTTTGCTCTCTGAAGCGAGCATTTGCCTCCTCTCCTGTACTCCACCGACCGGAGTTAAACCGCCAGTTCACCTTGGAGGTGGATGCCTCCTCCTCAGGAGCCGGAGCAGTGCTCATGCAGAAGTCCTCCTCCGGGAAGATGGTGACTTGCGGTTTCTTCTCCAAGAGCTTCTCAGCGCCTGAACGTAATTACACCATCGGTGACCGAGAACTATTGGCGGTCAAACTGGCTCTGGAGGAGTGGCGCTACCTCCTGGAAGGAGCAGTGTACCCCGTGATTATCTACACGGACCACAAGAACCTGGAATACCTTCGGTCCGCTCAGCGACTGAACCCACGGCAAGCCAGGTGGTCCTTATTCTTTGCCAGGTTTGATTTCCAGCTCCATTTCCGACCCGCGGACAAGAATGTACGCGCTGATGCCCTGTCTAGGTCTCTCATGCCCATGGAGCAGGAGGAAGAGAGTACCCAACCTATCATCTCTCCTAGCAAGATTATTCCGGTGGCTCCTGTCACCCTGGCCCAGATACCGCCCGGGAAGACCTATGTCTCTGAGACCGACAGGCAAAAAGTCTTACACTGGGGTCATGCCTCAAAAACAGCCGGTCATGCAGGTCAGAAGAGAACATGGGGTGCGATTGTACGCCATTACTGGTGGCCATCCCTTCGCACGGACGTCGCTGCTTTTGTCTCTGCCTGCTCCTCTTGTGCCAGGAACAAGACGCCCAAGCACCTGCCATATGGCCGTCTTCTGCCTCTGCCTATACCCTCAGTTCCATGGCAACACATAGCGATGGACTTTATTACGGACTTGCCATTATCCTCCGGGCACACAGTCATATGGGTCGTGGTGGACCGGTTCTCCAAAATGGCTCACTTCGTCCCTATGGCCGGACTGCCCTCTACTCAGGAACTCGCGGAAGCCTATATACATCACATCTTCCGCTTGCATGGCTTTCCATCCCACATCGTGTCCGACAGGGGAACTCAGTTCACCTCCCGCTTCTGGAGGGCGCTCTGCAAACATCTGGGAGTTACTCTGGACTTTTCTTCTGCTTACCATCCTCAGTCTAATGGCCAAGTGGAGAGGGTCAATCAAATCTTGACCTCCTTCTTACGTCACTATGTCAACGCCCATCACGACGACTGGTCCACGCTTCTGCCTTGGGCTGAATTCTCCCATAACCACCACATCAGTGAGTCGTCTTCCAAGTCTCCCTTCCATGTCGTTTACGGACTTCAGCCCTCCGTCCCGTTGCCTATATCCCCTTCTTCGGATGTCCCTGCTGCTGATACTGTAGCCCGTGACTTCGCTACCATTTGGGACTCTGTCAAGGCGTCCCTGGGGCGCGCTTCCCAGCGGATGAAGAAACACGCCGACAAGAGGCGCCTGGACCCTCCGTGTTTCTCTCCTGGTGACCTGGTCTGGCTTGCTTCCCAGTACATCCGATTGAAGATACCTTCCTACAAGCTGGGTCCTCGCTACATCGGGCCGTTTAAGGTCCTCAGCAAGATCAATGAGGTCTCCTACAAACTGAGGCTTCCGGCCACGATGCGGATTCCCAACTCCTTCCACGTCTCTCTGCTCAAGCCGGTTTTCCTTGGTCCCTTCTCCTCTGCTGCCAGTCCGGCTCCTCCTCCTATTGCCGAGGACGACGTCTATGCGGTAAGGGATATCGTGGCCATGAAGACTGTTCGAGGCCGACAGTTCTTCCTGGTGGACTGGGAGGGGTATGGTCCTGAGGATAGGTCCTGGGAGCCCAGGGAGAACGTGGGCACTCCTCTGATCCGTGCCTTCATGTCCCGGTTGCGGGGAGGGGGGCGTGGGGGGGGGGTACTGTCACGCTCCCCGGGTCCTCGGCTCCCCTCCCCGGGTCCTCTGCTCCGCTCCCCGGGTCCTCAGCCCCGCTCCCCGGCTCACCTGCCACGCTCCCCGCTCTCCAGCCTCCGGTGCCCGTCCTTCCCAGGTTCCCTGGCCTCCGATCCCGGCGTCTGACGGCTTCCCAGGCCCTGGCCGGCTCCCCTGCGTCCTCCCCTCAGCTTCCTTCCCTGGCTTCTGGCACCCGGGCGGCGCGCATGCGCATTAGGGCGCGCGCGCGGTCACTGACCCTTTCTTAAAGGGCCAGCGTCCATTAACAGGAAATGAAGCTAAACAGGTACAGGGTATATAAGGGTTTATTGTCCAAGGGGGCGGGGCCTGATCTTCGTGTTTTCCAAGCTAGGAGTCAGGTCTCCTTGTGTCTTCTTGCCATACTCACGTATCTCTCTTCTAGAGCTGATCCTGCCTCGGCATCCGGTCCTGCTGAATCCCGAACCCCGCACGCTGTCCGTCTGCCATCTGACAGTCCGTACCATCTCGGATCCCTGCGGTGACCCGTCATCTCGCTCCGAAGGTTCCGGACCCCGCCTGACCTCATCTCGGCTTCCGAACCTGAGCTACGTCACCCGGACTACCATCTGTGACTCCGTGGTCCCAGGGACTTCTCCGTTACACTCACTTGCACGGACTGTTCTGCTGCCCATAGTGCTTCAGCTACCGGACTCCTTACCACCATCTTAGAGTTCGGACCAGTGGATCCACCTCCTGGGTCTGCCCGACCGCCTGGCCCTGACATATCGTAGCGTGTGACAGCTACAAGTGACTGTGAATGAGCAAAAATACTCACCTTATCGTTGCTCGTTGACACGTCATTCATTTTCATAATATCGGTCACATTCCTGGATGCAGGTTGTTCGTCGTTCCTGAGGCAGCACACCTCGCTCCATGTGACACCCCGGGAATGACGAACACAGCTTACCTGCGTCCTCCAGCAACGAGGAAGGAAGGAGGTGGGCGGGATGTTACGTCCCGCTCTTCTCCGCCCCTCCGCTTTTATTAGGCGGCCGCTGTGTGACGTCGCTGTGACGCCGAACTTCCCTCCCCCTTCAGGAAGAGGATGTTCTCCGCCCACAGCGAGGTCGTTTGGAAGGTAAGTACGTGTGACAGGGGTTACCGACTTTGTGCGACACGGGCAACAAATTGCCCGTGACGCACAAACGACGGGGGCGGGTGCGATCGCACGATAAATCGACGCGTGTAACGGGGCCTTAATAGGTGCAAAAATGCTGCAGACATTTTGCAACATCGCACACTCACCAAAAGCTCATTGTGTGTATATGTTTTTTTGCCACAAATGAGGGTCAATAAATCAATCTGAGCTTCTTTAGCTGCATTTACATGGTACAATTATCAACACCGCATTTGAATGAATGAACGCATTTGAATGAATGAATGAATGAATGATTAGATATAAAAACTTCCGACTGTTAAATACAAGACCTAGAAAATATGTTCTGATCAGTCTTTCCCTTTTAGCCTCTCTGATAATCATAGATCAAATATTTATCGTATTCTGAGAAGAATCTGATATGTTTGTTGAAGCTAAATCAAAGTGAACTATAGAAAAAGAGAATTGTGTTACCTAATGAGTTCCAATTCAATCTTCTGTATCCAGATCTAAATACTTTAAGAAGTTCCCGGATATGATTATCAAGAAGTTGGCTTTCAGCTTCATTAAGACCTTGTATTAGTTTTTCATAAGAAGCAAGAATTTGTTTCATGTCATCGATGTACCTGTGAAAAACACAAGTGTTGCAAGAGTGGAGCTGCAGCCATAGCTGGTCAATGGGGAACCTGTGCTATAGTAACGTCAACTATAAAGAAGCTGCATATCAATCAAATGGAAATGTGATTAAAAAGGTATTACAAGGTAATAAATAAATAGAAGAAGAAACACATTCATTGGAATTCAGTCACCTTATTTATCAGTTTGTCACCAACTTTTGAGAAAGGAAAGGCCACTATGTGAAAGTGGCCTTATATTATTCCCGCTGTGCCCAAGTATTCAGGTTTTTGTTGTTTTTTTTATAAACCGCCGTATGTTCCCAGAGACAGGACTTTTTATTAAATGCCAATTTTTATGGTATTTTCCAAGTGGCAGAGCTTACAGGGAAATAATGCAAAACAGTCTAAAGACACGCCCCAGAGGATCCTGTGAGACACGATTGTTTTAGAAAGACGATAAAAGTTAGTACCAAATAAGGAGGACTATATATCTGGAAATATATGGCGATGGTGGCTTGAAAAAAAAAAAGAAAACAAAAACAAAATAATGGGATACTCTCACATACAATAAGTGGCCACTTTTTACCTGATGATAGAGCCTATTTAAAAGATTCCTGTTTGTGCAGTATTTACATGATTTCACAGATTAAAGGGTTATCCTCACGTTACAAAGTGATGTCATATCACTAGAATATTCCTTCACATTATGGCTGGTGGGATCTTAGAGTGAAACTTACATTTTATAAGATGCAACAAGTGCTGTGAATTTGGGGTCTGGGATGTAAAGAGCTGTGGGCTCTCCCCATCTTTCCACCTTTGATTTTCAGCTTTCTCCCTATTATTTTGTAAAGGCAGAAAACTTTCATTCATTGCTGTAAGGATGGGGAGAAATCGTAGTTCATAAACATGCTGGACTACAATTTCTCTGTAGTGCCAGTGTCCCTGTCTCTGAACATGCAGGCGTCCCAGTGCGTCCTAGTGCCAATGTCCCTGCATTCCCCAGCAGGGATACCACTGCCGTTACCTCCCTGGCTGCCCACTTGTTCTTGAATACGTGCATGTGTTGTGCGTTCCTCTGCTCTCCTGCATGGCCCAGTAGGGTTTCCTGGTCTCCAGCCCAGGGGGCATATGTGTGCATCCTCTCCCTTTAAGGATTGGCAACCAAGCATAATCTCACCATCAAACGCTCTGGTGAATACCCGATATGCATTTAGTTAAGCCTCTAACACGTCAGGGCAAGCCCGGGTCCCCCTGTGGTCCAGTGGGTCCACTCCTGCTCGCCTCCCCAGCAAACATTTAATTCACCTATACGCTCTTTCACCATACTCAACCATATTAGCCTGTCTGATATTACTTCATGCTGCCCCCAGAGTGGTCACTATAAACTTGCTGACGGGTTCCAATTAATCACTGGAACCATAAAGTTAAACTACCTTAAGAATTTGTCTTCTTGCAATGCTACATTTCTTGGCAATTCACCAACAAAAAAGCCCAACTGCTCCATGTGTTTGGTTTCTGTAATAATTTCTTGCAGTTCTGGAGCAAAGTTCACAGCGTAGTGCACATTCTTGTAATTGGTATCAGCCTTAACCTGGTCCACATCCTGAAAAAATAAAAATATGCATAAGAAGGTCATTTTTCTACTGAAAGAAACAATACAAAAATAATAATAATAATAATAACTGCCAATCTGCATAAATACTAATAAAATATTAGCTACAGCCACAAAATTGAGAGCGAGCGTAGGATATGTTGTGAGGTGAAATTTTAACCTCGCGCGTTCCAATTTACCAATCAATTTTGCCCCTATCTACATAATGGGGAAAAATTGAAACGAAAAGTGTATCCGCACCGTCGCATTTACAATCACGAAATTTTGCACAGACACCTCATGTGATCCAGGGAACGTCGTAGACTATGTTTTGACAGGAAAATTTAACCCCGCGCTTTACAGTTACTCTCCAAAAAACATGCCTCCATTAAAGTAAATGGAGCCTGGAACTACAGGTTATTAGTAGGAGCTGTGATTGGTTGCTATAGGAACAAAAGACATTCATAGTATAAGAAGCTTATATGTGAGGTAATAAGATGTCTGTGGGGAGACGGATAGAGAGAGACACAGAGAGACAAACACAGACAAACGGTGAAAGAGACAGACACAGACAAACGGTGAAAGAGACAGACACAGACAAACGGGGAAAGAGACAGACACAGACAAACGGGGAAAGAGACAGACACGGAAAGAGACAGACACGGAAAGAGACAGACACGGAAAGAGACAGACCTGGAAAGAGACAGACCTGGAAAGAGACAGACCTGACAGATCGCAGGGACCTTCTCCATTGCGACCATTTACCACATTGGTGGTCGCTACCTCACAATACACACACACATATATGTATATATATATATACACACAGTATATAAGTATACTCAGCTTCTTCAACTCTATTAAATTATGTCCATTGATCGCTCAACATTACAAACTGAGCACAGTTACCTTTATAGTGGCAAAATGTTTCACAGGATTTATCCAATCAGAGCCATCACTAACATGAAACTAACAAAGGTTAACACAAGTGAAGATTCACAAAACATGAGAAAATTTTAAAGTCTTGTGCATTTGACCGTATTTTCAATCCGAACGCGATCAGACAAAACATGAGATCGTACGCGGACCAATGTTATTCTATGGGGCCGTGCAGCACGTCCGAGTTGCATCTGATTATCAGCTTGTACTTGGCCGTGAATATCAATAGGTCAGTCAGCATTCGGATGACACCTGAGTGTGGTCCGATTTTCATGGACTGACAGTGGAGAAAATAGAAAAAAAAAAGTATTTTCTCCACATCCGAGAAAACCGGATCCCACTCTGATCACAGTGTGATTAGCAAAACTGATAAGATTTTCTCAAATGAGAAAAAATACGCTCGTATACACTAAGGGGTACTTTGCACGCTGCGACATCGCTAGCCGATTGTAGCGATGCCGAGCGTGATAGTCCCCACCCCCGTCGCAGATGCGATATCTTGTGATAGCTGCCGTAGCAAACATTATCGCTACGGCAGCTTCACACGCACTTACCTGCCCTGCGACTTTGCTCTGGCCGGCGACCCGCCTCCTCCTTCCTAAGGGGGCGGTCCGTGCAGCGTCACAGCGACGTCACACGTCAGGCGGCCAATAGAAGCGGAGGGGCGGAGATGAGCGGGACGTAAACATCCCGCCCACCTCCGTCCTTCCTCATTGCAGACGGGATGCAGGTAAGGAGATGTTCCTCGCTCTTGCGGCTTCACACACAGCGATGTGTGCTGCCGCAGGAACGAGGAACAACATTGTACCTGTCGCTGCAGCGAAATTCTGGAAATGACCGACACTACACAGATCACCGATTTTCGCCGCTTTTGCGATCGTTTATCGGTGCTTCTAGGCTTTACACATTGCAACGTCGTTACCGCCGCCAGATGTGTGTCACTTTGACCCCGACAAAATAGCAGTAGTGATGTCGCTACGTGCAAAGTACCCCTAAGCCTAACTGACACTGACCAAATGAACCTAAGAAGCTCATTTTGATTTTAAATGGAAAATACAAAAAGAATGGCGCATATTTAGCAGGACTGATAGCACACTGGTGGACACTTTGTGCCTTACTCCATTTCACGGCTGTTATATATTTCCTACTCTATAATAATTTTGGTGTAATTATTCCAGTTAATCAGTTACTCCCTTTACACTAGTTTAGCACTATTCGGAATCTGGCATACTGCGAACTTGCCATTTCGGTAAAAGATGTGCTGGTGTGATTGATAAGACCAGGTACATGCGTGTTGACAAGTAAGCTTCTTTTCAGCAGTGATGGCAGGGTCTGATCTGTGCTCTCTTTCCAAGCCTCATATTTCTTGTCCTCATACTCTTTCATTCTTCTTGCCACTTCCAAATACTTTGCCTTTGCCTAAATCAAAGAAAAAAACAAATATATTCATAATAGTTTAACTTCGCAAAAGTATTTATGTGTTATGGATACCCATAGTTTTCTTAGGAATGTTCCAGACTACGAGTCTTGTATTGCAGATACCCACGTTAAAAGATCCTTCTACAGAGTATACAACACACACAATTTAAAGAGGACTCTTCACAAGGTCAAGTGGCCAGTATTTGATATTCTCTTATTTGCACTTCTTCCTTTAGTATTCAGTTAATTTTTTAGTAAATCTGCCATAAGGTTCCACTTAATATTCCATTTATTTAGTGTTACTTGTAATGTTCTTTACCAAAGGGTTGCTTCCCACAGGATAATAATAATGAACAGCCAAAAGACACGTCCCCAGACAATCCTGTGAGCCATGCCCCCTTGGTTAGGACCTAAAAATTAACACTAAATCATAGTCGCATCGATCTGAAACTGTATAGTGGTGAAAAAAAAAAAATAATAAGACCGGAATACTCTGAGGAGCAGCAAGAATAAAATAAAACCAAAAACTGGTTACTTTTGACGGGGTGACAGGTCCTCCTTAAAACCTTACCATTTTCCCATGGTCACTTGCTAACATTTCTTCCATTTCCAGAAACCGAACAATGGTTTGTTTGATTCGGAGGAAAAGTGACCTTTCCCAATATATTGCCCCGGCCACTGGAGGGTGATTCTTGTAGAGCGGAGGAGTTTCTAAGTTTTTCATGAAGAGTTTGTTCACTATATCAACCTACAATGGAAGACACAAAGTAACGTCAGATTCTGGGATGACAAACCTCTTACTACAAGAGAAAAGCTTGAGTGAGAGGCTTACACAGGCGCTTCATGAGGAGATCAATGGAGTGTTTTTACAAACAAATCTAAAACATACTATAAGTAGCAAGCTAGATCTGTGGAAAAAGGCAGAATACTACTATAACTAGTAAGAAAATGTAAAACATAAATAAAATGCTATTATGTCACTCACAGATTATTTAGATAAATTAACACTAGAGATGAGCGGAGCTGAACTTGACCTGAACCCCAATGGAAGTCACTGATTGGGCAGTTCTGGTCTCCACTCACATGGCACTTCCGGGGGAGGGTGGGCATGGTTTTTCCATATTTTTTTTTGTTTGGTGGACACTACATCTGATCACGCTGTTGTTATAACCAGTGCAAGCCACTCAAACACTGCACAGCTCTGGTCGCGCGAGCGGTTTGCATACGTAAGGCACCCGAACACGGGGGGGGTGTCAAGTCTATGTTTGGCACGGACACCGAACACTAAACCTTGGGTTTACTTATCTCTAGTCAACACACAACTGGAAACAGTAGCGAACAATCCTTAGCGGCATCTTTCATATTGCCCATCATGCCCCCATAAAACTCAGGAACATATAGTCAGAGCAGCCAGATATTACAGCTTCACACTATATGTATATATATCTATATATATATATATATATATATATATATATATACACATACATACACATACATATATATATTATATATATATATATATATATATATATATATATATATACCTAACATATAAGTACATTATGTAGCTCTGTGTTTAGTTGGCGCTGTAAGGCTATGTGCGCACTAGTGCGTTTTGCCCGTGGATTTACCCGCGGATTTGCCGCGGAAATTTCTTGAGAAATGTCTGCAATCTTTTCCCAGCAAATTCTATGGTAAAAAAAAGCTGTGCGCACTGGTGCGGATTTTTCTCAAGAAATTTCCTTGAGAAGAATTTCTCGAGAAACTTTCTTGAGAAAATGAACATGTCCATTATTTCCGCAGGTACCCTGCGGATTTCGGCAGTACAGCCTGCAAAAATCCGCAGGGAACCACCCGCGGGCAAATCGCGGCAATTCCGCGGCAAATCCGCATGCGGATTTGTTGCGGATTTTTTCCGGAGGTCCGAAAATCTTTCACTCCCAGAAGTTTCTCAAGAAATTTTCTTGAGAAACTTCACATTTCTAGTGCGCACATAGCCTTAGGTTCTGTGAAAACTGCCAATCTTGTGGCTTTAAACTATATGCCACTGGGGTTTATGGGAAGCTGCTTTGGGCTAGAGGGGCACAGCTTAACTGGAATTTCGGTGACAACTATAAATAAACTGTATATATTTTTTGTATTATATTTATATTATATTTTTCATATACAAAAAACACATTCATGCCCTGATGATAGGTCCACTTTAAGCAGGTCATACACTTTAAAGGGAATCTGTCATATGGTACAAGCAATCCGATTTGTGGACAGCATGATATAGAGAAAGAGATGCTGAGTAGTATGATATATAGGTTTGAGAGAACATATGCAGTATAATTTGGATTTTTGTCATTGAAATCCCTGGTATTTTTAATGTGAGTCCAGTGGGCGGTCCTACTAGTGCTTGATAGCTCTCTCTACATTAAATAGCCCCACTCACTGGACTTCTGCACACAAACACCATTGATTTCAATAAAGAAAATGCATGTTATTCTGAATGTGTATCAATCTGACCATAATAACAGATTCCCTTTTAAAGTGAATTTATTTTTTAGCAGAATCTCATCTGTTCTTCAATGGCAGATGTTCTTCTCACAGGACAGAATTCTCCCCTTGTCGCAAGTTAATGAGATGTAGGCCAAACATTTTCTGATGTGTATTTCTAAACTATATACTTGATCACAAATGTAGTTATCTCCTGTTCTAGAGATTCCTGACTTTTTTTGTAGGTTTCATGTTTAAGAAAATATTTTTGTACTTACTATTTAAAGGAGTTGTCTGACATAAACTCAAAAATTTTTGGTAAGCTAATCTGTGCTGTATTGTCATATAAAACACCCCTACATTGTTATTTTTTGTTTTCTAACTTTTGTTCCTCTTTAATTATGACTTTATTCTCTGCAGCTCTTTGTTTACATTCAGCTCAACCAAACTGACCTCTTCCTGTGCTAAACCTCCCAGTCAGAGCTGGCACCGCCCGGCCTCAGTGTCCAGCCCCACCCCCTGCCCGCCCTGCCCTGCCCCCTCCCTGCCCGCCCCCTGCACACACATTCCCTGTCAGTATTCTGCCCCAGCACCTGACCTCTCATCACTACAGCATTGGAAATAACAGCCCCACATCGGGCTCTGCACCCCCCACCACATTGGGCTCAGCACCGCACACACATAGGGCTCTGCACACCGCACACACATAGGGCTCTGCACACCACACACACATTGGGCTCTGCACCGCACACACACATTGGGCTCTGCACCGCACACACACATAGGGCTCTGCACCCCCCACCACATTGGACTCTGCACTCCCCACACACACATCAGGCTCTGCACTGCTCACACACAGAGTTCTGCACCGCCCACCACATCGGGCTCTGCACTCCCCACACACATCGGGCTCTGCACCGCCCACCACATCGGGCTCTGCACCGCACACACACATAGGGCTCTGCACCACACACATACATAGGGCTCTGCACTGCCCACCAAATCGGGCTCTGCACCGCCCACCACATTGGGCTCTGCACTCCCCACACACACATCGGGCTCTGCACCGCCCACCACATCGGGCTCTGCACTCCCCACACACACATCGGGGTCTGCACCGCACACACACATAGGGCTCTGCACCGCCCACCACATCGGGCTCTGCACCACGCACACACACATCGGGCTCTGCACTGCCCACCAAATTGGGCTCTGCACCGCCCACCAAATTGGGCTCTGCACCGCCCACCACATCGGGCTCTGCACTCCCCACACACATCGGGCTCTGCACCGCACACATACATAGGGCTCTGCACTCCCCACACACACACACATCGGGCTCTGCACCGCCCACCACATCGGGCTCTGCACCGCACACACATCGGGCTCTGCACCGCACACATACATAGGGCTCTGCACCCCCCACCACATCGGGTTCTGCACTCCCCACACACACATCGGGCTCTGCACCGCACACACACATAGGGCTCTGCACCGCACACACACATATGGCTCTGCACCGCACACACACACATAGGGTTCTGCACCCCACATACACATAGAGCTCTGCACCGCACACACACATAGAGCTCTGCACCCCACACCACATAGGGCTCTGCACTGCACACACACATCGGGCTCTGCACCGCACACACACACATCGGGCTCTGCACCCCACATACACATAGAGCTCTGCACCGCACACACACATAGGGCTCTGCACCATACACACACATAGGGCTCTGCACCGCGCACACACACATAGGGCTCTGCAACCCTCCCCCCCCCCCCCACACACACACACACACACACGGTGCTCTGTACCGACCCCACCCCACCATCGTTCTGCACCGACCCCCCTACCCCCATAGGGAACACATGTAGGAAATACATACTTACCCCTCCTCAGTCCCTGCCGCTCCTGCACGTTCGTCCGCTGTCTGGTCTGGACATATCAGCACAGTAGTGACGTCACCGCTGCCCTGAACTGTCAGACACAGACAGCGGGACAGTGATGAGAAGCTGTGCTCCCTCTCATCAGTGCTTTCAAATGTAGCAGCATCACAGATGCTGCTGATACATTTGAATGTGCGATCCTGAGCAGGGGGTCCGGTGCTGGCGGTGACACCACGGCAGCTGCAGGCAGGCCCCTCCCTTCAGCTCACGGGTCCCACAGCAGTGCCAGGGGAGGTTGCAGGGAGAGTACAGGGTGCGGGGGAATGTGTGGGAGGGTGCGGGGAAGGGGGGGGCGGGGACTCACTGTACCCGCCCAGCAGGGCAGCAACATGCTGTTCCCAGATTTGCATGTCAACATGGTCCTGCCCATGTTGACATGAAATGACCGGAAGAAGCAAAATCGCGGCAGGAGCGGTCACATGACCACTCTGAGCCAGGGGAGAGGGGCTGACAGCAGGGCAGGTAAGTGGTCTCTATCTACTTACCTGCCCCAATGTAGCCCAATAGGGAAATAATAAAAAAAGTCAAAATAAGCCGGATAACCCCTTTAAGTTTTTGACGTTATAAAATGATTAAATGTAGTTGAGAACAGTAAGGAAGGTCTCACACGTCAATTTTTTTGGTATGTGTGCTATCCGCTATTTTAATAGATATATTACGGACTGAATGACTTTAATAAAAAAAAAAATACACATAGCCATAGATATCATCTGTGTACTGTCCATAATTTACTGTTTAAAGGGAATCTGTCAGCAGGTATTTGCTATTTCACCTGTGCATAGCAAAATGTAGGCAAAGTGATCCCGAATCCAATGATGTATCACTTAGATTACTGGCTGCAGTCATTCTAACACAATCGAAATTGTTAGCTTTAATCGTCATGTAGCAGGTCTGACAGAGCTTCCCCGCCCACACCAGGCTCTCTATAGTGATTGTACGTTGCCAGTGAGTTGTTAATCACAGTAGGGGGTGTGTTGGACTGGCGTGCGCGTGACTTTCTAGTCCAAGCAATGATAAGCTTTGCCGCTTAAACAAACATAGCAAATAAACAACAGATTGGACTGTGACAAGACAGGCAGCTTTGAACGTTCTCTGTTAACCCTTGCAGCATGCTGGCTTTAGCTTACATAGCAAAACCCTGCTGACACAGCAAAAACCTGCTGACAGATTCTCTTTAATGAGTAGTAGAAACTAAGATTCATTTTTTTTATCATAGGAGAAAAATGCATGCAAAAAGGATTCTAAAAATCAAAATAGGTTCAGCATATTGAGAAAAAAAACACAAGGACCATTTTTCATGTATGCGGAAAAGTAAACTGATATGTGATATTGGTATAAGAGGATAATTCATCCAATGATTTACGTCAGAAATATGGCAGATAAAAGTTCTAAATGTTTGCAACAAAAATGTGGTGTCTTTTGTGGGGATAGGGGTGAGCGATTAATGCCAGCACTAGCTTTTTCCCAAAAAGCAAGTGTGGCTTAGCAGAGGGTATGCTTATGTATACTGATAGTACAGGCCACCATTCTGGCATAGATTGTGTAGTGAAGTGAATTAAGTACAGAAAGAACAGGAGCATCGTTATAGTAAAATAGTGGTGGTGTCCTCAACATGTCAAATATTGTGGGTATTTTTGGGGTGATTACTTAGAAGCCATTACTTTTTAATGTTTGTTAATAATTGCTGATATGTATTTTTTACAGTGTACAATGAGCCATGATTAGGACTGTGAGAATGGCACTTGACATGAAGATGACCCACTACAGCCATATCACGTCTTACCTCTTTGCAATATTGCTCCAGAATAGCATTAAATTTCATCATCATCTGCCTGTTGATGGCTTCCCGAGAGCGAATGTGCTTAAACTTCAATAACATGTCAAATGCAGCCTCAGCCGAACGAAGAGTTTTAAATGATTCGTCAATGAAATGTATGGCTTCTCCTTCAATGGCCTGTTAATATAGGACACGGTAGAAGCAGGTCAGTAGGTAAAACTCACACTATAGGGATTTCCAAGACTTTAGGAGAACAACAAGATTGTTATAAAGTAGAAGTTTTGACTTACCACTTGAACGCCCGATTTTTCCAGATGTCTCGGTCAGGATCAGCAGTGATGACGACCCATCCATCATTCACTGGACCCTGCAGCTAGTAAGTGGCTTATGTATGCAGGTGATTGATGGACAAGGCTGTCATCACTTCAGATCCCAGTAGACACCAACCAAACAGGGGATTTGACTTATAAATAACATATTTCTCAATATTAGAACAATCACTTTGCTTTCGAAAATTTTGAAGAATCTTGAAAAAACCCTTTAAATTACTCACTTTGCCAAAAGACTATATAACCACAGAATTCCCATCTATTTCTTACCTGAACTTCATTTTTAAAGTCATCTATGACAAGTTTCCATTCTTGGGAATATTTTATATCGAAGGGATCAAAAGACAAGGCCTCCATTGGTTTGATAAGACCATCAACTCTATGTAGTACGTCATCAATACGCTTGGGATCCCCAGTAACGGCTTTTAATTCTGGACCAAAAATGTTGTAAAACTCTTCTAAGACCTGGGAGTTAAATTAAGACAAATTTATAACTTCCTTAAAAGTAAAAAAAATTTAAGTTAACACTCCAGTGGTAGTCAACAACCAATAAAAAATAAAATATTCCATTTTTATGTTTGTTTTTTTTCGTCTTTTTTTAGGGCCATGTGCACACGGTAAGTTTTTTGTGTTTTTTATCTCACTATTTGTAAGAAAAACTTGGAGTGGAACAATCAGAGGAAAAATGAGAATTTTGTTTACTTACCGTAAATTCTTTTTCTTATAGTTCCGACATGGGAGACCCAGACCATGGGTGTATAGCTTCTGCATTCGGAGGACACACAAAGTACTACACTAAAAAGTGTAGCTCCTCCCTCCGAGCATATACACCCCCTGGATAACCAAATCTAGCCAGTTTAGTGCAAAAGCTGAAGGAGAGTAGCCACCCACAAGTAGAGATAGAGCAAAACCCGGAACAACCGGAACCTCTGTCTACAACAACAGCCGGTGAAAACACACGGAACAAGAAAAGTGCCAACAGGCAACAGGGAGGGTGCTGGGTCTCCCATGTCGGAACTATAAGAAAAAGAATTTACGGTAAGTAAACAAAATTCTCTTTTTCTTCATCGTTCCTTATGGGAGACCCAGACCATGGGACGTCTCAAAGCAGTCCATGGGTGGGAAATAAACAGAAAACTGAGAAGTAGGCAAAACATAACTTCACAAATGGGCGACAGCCGCCTGAAGGATGCGTCTGCCCAAGCTTGCATCTGCCGAAGCATGAGCATGCACTTGGTAGTGCTTCGAAAAGGTGTGCAGACTAGACCAAGTGGCAGCCTGACAGAGCTGCTGAGCTGTAGCCTGGTGCCTGAAAGCCCAAGAGGCACCGACAGCTCTGGTCGAGTGCGCCTTGATCCCCGGCGGGGGAGGCACCTGAGTGCACTGGTAGGCATCGGATATGGCCGACCTAATCCAACGAGCTAGGGTCGGTTTAGAAGCCGAGAGACCCTTGCGCTGACCTGTGGTCAGCACAAAAAGAGAGGTGCACCACCTAAGAACAGCGGTGCGTGACACATAGATCCGGAGCGCCCGCACCAGATCTAAAGTATGCAACGCTTTCTCAAAGCGATGCACAGGAGCCGGACAAAAGGAAGGCAATGAAATGTCCTGGTTAAGGTGGAAAGGAGACACCACCTTAGGGAGAAAGTCCCGAGTCGGACGGAGAACCACCTTGTCTTGGTGAAAAACAAAAAAAGGTGACTCCGAAGAGAGCGCAGCCAAATCAGAGACTCTCCTGAGAGAAGTTATGGCCACCAGAAAAACGACTTTCTGTGAAAGTCGAAACAAAGAAACCTCCCTAAGAGGCTCAAAGGGGGGTTTCTGTAAGGCCGTGAGGACCAGATTAAGGTCCCAGGGATCCAAAGGCCGCCGGTAAGGTGGAATGATGTGAGATGCGCCCTGCATGAAGGTGCGCACCTTGGCCAGTCGGGCGATACGCCGCTGGAACAACACTGACAGAGCCGAGACCTGTCCCTTAAGGGAATTGAGGGATAGTCCTAGCTGCAGACCGGACTGTAGAAAGGACAGGATGGTCGGCAAGGAAAAAGGCCAAGGGGCATGCCCGGAAGAACGACACCAGGACAGGAAAATTCTCCAAGTCCTGTGGTAAATCTTGGCCGAGGAAGACTTCCGAGCCTGAGTCATAGTGGAGATGACTTAGGGAGGAATGCCGGAAGCTGTCAGGATCCAGGACTCAAGAGCCACGCCATCAATCTGAGAGCTGCATAATTCTGGCGGAAAAACGGACCTTGTGAGAGAAGGTCTGGGCGGTCCGGGAGATGCCACGGCACCTCTAGGGACAGACAGAGCAGGTCTGGGTACCAAGCTCGCCTGGGCCAGTCTGGAGCAATGAGTATGACCCGACGGCCCTCCATTCTGATCTTGCGCAGGACTCTGGGCAAGAGAGCTAGAGGGGGAAACACGTAAGACAAACGGAACTGGGACCAATCCTGAACCAGCGCGTCCGCTGCAAAGGCCTGAGGATCGTGGGAGCGAGTCACGTAAACCGGGACCTTGTTGTTGTGCCTGGATGCCATTAGATCCACTTCCGGAGTCCCCCACTTGCGGCAGATCGACCGGAACACTGCCGGATGCAGAGCCCACTCGCCGCTGTCCACGGTTTGACGGCTGAGATAATCTGCCTCCCAGTTTTCTACGCCTGGGATGTGGACTGCGGATATGGTGGACTTGGAGTCCTCCGTCCACTGAAGGATGCGTTGAACCTCCAACATTGCCAGGCGGCTGCGAGTCCCGCCCTGGTGATTGATGTAGGCAACTGCTGTCGCGTTGTCTGACTGGACTCGAATGTGCTTGCCCGCCAACAGGTGGTGAAAGGCTACGAGAGCTAGAAGCACAGCTCTGATCTCCAGCACATTGATCGAGAGGGCTGATTCAGACGGAGTCCAAGTGCCCTGTGCTCGGTGGTGGAGAAATACTGCTCCCCAGCCGGATAGACTGGCATCCGTGGTGAGAATCACCCAGGACGGGATCAGGAAGGAGCGTCCCTGAGACAGAGAGAGGGGCCGAAGCCACCACTGAAGAGAGCTCCTGGTCTGTGGCGACAGAGCCACCAACTTGTGCAAGGAAGAAGTCCGCTTGTCCCAACAGCGGAGAATGTCCAGCTGCAGAGGACGCAGATGGAACTGGGCAAAGGGAACCACTTCCATTGACGCCACCATCTGACCCAGCACCTGCATGAGGTGCCTGATGGAATGACGGCGGGGCCTCAACAGAGAGCGCACCGCCAGATGGAGGGACTGCTGTTTGACTAAGGGCAGCTTCACGAGTGCCGGCAGAGTCTCGAATTGCATCCCTAGGTACGTAAGTTTTTGGGTCGGGGTCAGAGTGGACTTGGGCAGATTGACAAGCCACCCGAATTGAACAAGAGTGGCGAGACTGAGCGAGACACTCCGCTGACAGTCTGCACTGGATGAAGCCTGGACAAGAAGGTCGTCCAGGTAAGGAATCACTGCCAACCCCTGGAGGTGCAGAACCGCAACCACTGCTGCCATGACCTTGGTAAATACTTGAAGGGCTGTGGCTAACCCGAAGGGGAGAGCCACGAATTGGAAATGTTCCTCTCCGATTGCAAAGCGTAGCCAACGCTGGTGTGAAACTGCAATTGGCACATGCATATAGGCATCTCTGATGTCGATGGATGCCAGGAAATCTCCTTGGGTCATTGAGGCAATGACTGATCGCAGAGACTCTATGCAAAAATGACGCACCTGAACATGCTTGTTGAGAAGCTTGAGATCCAGGATGGGCCGGAAGGAACCGTCCTTTTTGGGGACTAGGAAGAGATTTGAGTAAAAACCTCTGAACCGTTCCCTGGCGGGAACCGGTACAATTACTCCGTTGGCCTGTAAGGATGCCACGGCCTGAGAGAAGGCGGCGGCCATGGAGCAGGGGGGAGTTGACAGAAAAAATCTGTTTGGCGGGCTGGAAGAGAACTCTATCCTGTAGCCGTGGGAGATGATATCCCGCACCCACTGATCGGAGACGTGCTGAAACCACACGTCGCCAAAATGGGAGAGCCTGCCACCGACCAAGGACGTTGCTGGCTCGGCCAGATAGTCAAGAGGAGGCTGCCTTGGTGGCAGCAGCTCCTGCGGACCTGTGTGGACGCGGCTTCTTGTGCCAGGTGGGCTTCTGGTCCTTGGCTGAGTTAGTGGACGAGGCCGAGGGCTTAGAGGCCGCCCAGTTCGAGGAACGAAAGGAACGAAACCTCGACTGGTTCCTGCCCTGGACAGGTTTCCTGGGTTTAGTCTGTGGCAAGGAAGTACTCTTCCCGCCAGTAGCCTCCTTAATTATTTCATCCAGTTGTTCACCGAACAGCCTGGACCCGGCAAATGGGAGCCCAGCAAGGTACTTCTTTGAAGAAGCATCTGCCTTCCACTCTCGAAGCCACAAAATCCTGCGGATAGTGAGGGAATTAGCGGAGGCCACCGCAGTGCGGTGAGAAGCCTCCAGCATGGCAGACATGGCGTAGGCTGAAAAGGCTGAAGCCTGTGAAGTTAAGGCAACCAATTCAGGCATAGAGTCCCTAGTGAGGGAATGCATCTCCTCTAGGGAAGCAGAGATGGCTTTGAGAGCCCACACTGCTGCAAAGGATGGGGAGAACGAGGCCCCTGCCGCCTCATAGACAGACTTGGCCAGGAGGTCAACCTGGCGGTCAGTGGGATCCTTAAGTGAGGTGCCATCAGCCACAGATACAACTGTCCGGGCTGAGAGTCTAGACACCGGAGGGTCTACCTTTGGTGAGTGAGCCCACTCCTTGACCACCTCTGGTGGAAAAGGAAAACGGTCATCAGAACCACGCTTTGGGAAGCGTTTGTCAGGACAGGCTCTGGGCTTGGACACAGTGGCTTGAAAACTGGAGTGGTTAAAGAACACACTCCTTGTTCTCTTAGGCAAGGTAAACTGGTGCTTTTCTGCCAGAGAGGGTTGCTCCTCTGATACTGGCGGATTGAGGTCCAGTACAGAATTAATGGACGCAATCAAATCACTAACACCCGCATCACCCTCGGTCAGATCAATGGGGCACATGGAGGTAGCGTCCGAGCCCCCAGTAAAGACATCCTCCTCGTCCTGCGAGTCGGCTCGTGAATCGGAGCCGCGGGACGAGGAAGGAGAGGGGACCCTGCGTCTCCTTTTAGGAGGACGGGGTCTGGGAGCAGATGAAGAATCCTCTGTGAGCTCTGCAGAGCGAGCCGAAGCAGCAGAGGCGCCCTGAGAAGGGGGCTGATGCATGCTCAGCAGAGTCCGGGACAACTCTCCCATGGAGTCGGCAAAGGACTGGGAGATAGCCTTAGAAAACGATTCTACCCAAGCCGGGGGTTCAGCCACCGGGGCCGGAGCAGCCGGAGGGACCACTGGGGAGACTCCAGGCTGAGGCACCACCATGTTAGAGCAGGCATCACAATGTGGATATGTGCTCGGTTCAGGCAGTACGAGCTTACATGCAGTGCATATTGAGTACAGCCTTGCAGCCTTGCTCCTAGTGTGAGACATGCTGCTGAGGTGGAGGCTCTGCAGTAAAGAACACACTCCTTCAGAATGACCCCCAGAGAGTGTATAATAAACTCCACAACCAGAGGTTGTGGCTTACCAGACCGTTTTGTGTGCCCTCCGGATCCCACAGCTCGGACCCCCAGACAGGTTGCAGAGATGCAGCAGCCAGCGCTGATCAGTGTGAGAACGCTGATAAAATGGCGCCGGAGAGGAGGAGGGGGGGCAGGGCCTAGTCCAAGAGCGGGAACCGGAGGGCCAAGGAGATATACAGGGGAGGGAAACATCTCCTCAGAGAGGAGTGTCCTCCCCTATGCTGAACGGCCGGTGGGCGGCGCCGCACTGTCCCTCTGCATGACTGACATGCAGGGGCAGTGAAAACAAAAGTAGGCCGCAGCCGAAGCCGGGGCCTAAATTTTACAATGCGGCCGGCGAGCAGGCACCCTCGGCGCGGTTCTCAGGTGAAAACCAGAGAACCGGCCGGAAATGTCACCAAAGTAACCTGACACACTCTCCCCAACAATAAAGAAGCAAAGGACCCCCTGCAATAACGTCTCAAATACTTAGCTTGTGAGACGCAGGGCCAGGTCCCTGAGGGATGAGTGCTCCGTCCGGCAGGGTCCTGAAAGGGCTGCGGATGGAGACCGGTCTCCTGCAAAGCAGTGAGAACCGTGCTGGCTCCCACTTCAAGCCAGAGCCCGAGGGATGGTGAAGGAGCGTGGCATGTAAGGCTCCAGCCTTGAAATCAACCTTAACAACACCGCCGACACAGTGGGGTGAGAAGGGACATGCCGGGAGTCCAGCTTGGACCCGCTTTTCTTCAAACTCTTTAAAATCAGATGAGAATGCATGTGTGGATGTGTACCTCCTGAACACAAAGCATTGAACTGGCTAGATTTGGTTATCCAGGGGGTGTATATGCTCGGAGGGAGGAGCTACACTTTTTAGTGTAGTACTTTGTGTGTCCTCCGGAGGCAGAAGCTATACACCCATGGTCTGGGTCTCCCATAAGGAACGATGAAGAAAGTATAATAGGATTGTGAACACAGCCTGGTTTATAGGCCCTATAAACCAGGCTGTGTTCACAATCCTTATACCAGGAGTCCTAGCTGCCCAGACATGGAGGTTAGTCCAGATAGTGGCATTTCAAGTTAGATTTTTAGTCTAGCTGCCCAGACAAGGATGTTTTTAACCTAGATAGTGGCATTTTAGTTAGGGACCCGGAATATTGAGATTTACCTTGCCGTTTGGTTTCCAGGCTTACATGCATTGGCCAATTCATAAACTAAAAATCTCATTTTTTCATATAGCAGTAATGCAGTACCAGAGTTCCCTTATACATTGATGGCATTTAGTGTGCGGCTGTATCCATTTTGTATCTTTAGGATAGGTCATCAATGTCTGATCGGCCAGGGTATGACACCCGATACTCTCGCCGATCAGCTGTTCCCGATGCCGGGATTGGCTGTAGTAGGTGGCCAGAAATGCTCAGTTTCGGAGCTGTCCTGTCTTCTGATTTGAATGGGAGGCGGATGTGCAGTACCCTGCCGCGACCGCTATCAGAAGATGGCCAGATATTAGGTGCAGGAGACATTTGAGGTTACAGATGGACGGGTAGTCCTCCATTCTAAATTGAACAGAGTTCCTTTAGTACTAATTTTCAAAACGCCTTTGATACTTCACACCATACTAAGAAGTGACTGACAGTGACTGGAACAACATTTACTGACAGGAGGCAATGGGACTGTATATAAAAGGTACAGGTGAGCTAAGAAGGTGAAAGTGCCTTTACTTTTATTTTATGGTTTATGAAAGTGTGCATGAAAATGGGTGTGGTTTAAACATGAGTGTAATTTTTAACCCCTTAACGGCACATGATGTGCTATGTACGTCATGAGTCTGTCTCCCTGCCATTCCCTGCACATGTCAGATGATTTAATAAGCTGACATGTGGCTCTAAGGGTATGTGCACACACTGCAGATTTTTTGCAGAAATTTCCTACATCAAATCTGTACCTTTTGGCAGAAAACCACACCAAAAAATCCATGCGGATTTGGTGCATATTTTTTCCATGTGTTTTTTTTTGTGACGTCAATGGCTGAAAAAGGTCCGAAAAAAAGATAAACTTATTTGGTTCAGATGGTGTTAAGCGTGTGTGGCGGCAACCAGGCGAGGAGTACAAAGAAAAGTCTGTCTTGCTTACAGTCAAGCATGGTGGAGTGTTTGGGGATGCATGAGTGCTGTCAGCTGTAGGGAGCTACAATTCATTGAGGGAACCATGAATGCTAACATGAACTGTGACATACTAAAGTAGAGCATGATCCCCTCCCTTTGGAAACTGGGCCGCAGGACAGTATACCAACAAGATAACGACACACCTTTAGGCTAGGAACGCACTTTGCGTTTTTACCTGCGTTTTAGGTGCTTTTTAGGTCCGTTTGGGGAAGCACCTTTTTCTTGCCATAAGGTATGCGTTTTGATTTACCAGCAAAGTCTATGGAAAAATTGGATTTTCAGACCCCACTTTGCGTTTCTAAATGCTGCGTTTAATTTGCATATTTTGTGGCAAAAACCATGCGTTCAAAGAAGTAACATGTCAGTTGTTTTTGCCATTTTCGGTGCGTATTGCTAACATTGGGATCAATGAGAAATGGCAAAAACCAAGATTCCTTCAAATTCCTGCGTTTTACCTGCTTTTTCATTGCAGAAAGCATGCTTTTTGATCATTAAAATAATGATTTCATAAGTCCCTTTACACACACACACACATAGTCCGACAACTTAAATGGAAAATAATACTTTATTGCAATTTTTCCATAAAATATCATATTACTGCAATAATTTAATGAACATAATTTAATTATATGATTTTTTTTCTGATTATAGATTTGATTCTTTTTTTTACCATTTTTTCTAAGATTTTGACTATTTAAACTTTATTAAGCAGTGTCTTTATGTTCAAAACACAACTATCAGAACGCAGGTGGAAACGCAGATAAAAAGCGCTGAAAACGCATCAAATACGCGGCAAAAACGCATGTGTTTTCAGCGCTAAATTTCAGAAAAAGGCAACTTTGGTCAAATCAATTAAGCCCAAAACGTGCATTCTAAACTGCAAGTAGGTGAACGCAAACTGCGTTCGTAGCCTTATGTCGTCCACTGCGTTGCAAGAGAAAATGAAAAAGGTGCTGGACTGTCCAAGCATGTCTTCAGACCTAACCCTATTGACCATGTGTAAGGGATCCTAAAAATTTACAAGAGAGTTAAGGCAGTGCGTGAAAATAATAGTGGCCACACAAACTATTGACACTTTGGGCACAATTTAGATATTTTCACTTAGACGGCTTTGCACACTACGACATCGCAGGTGCGATGTCGGTGGGGTCAAATCGAAAGTGACGCACATCCGGCGTCACTTGCGATGTCGTAGTGTGTAAATCCTAGATGATACAATGAACGAGCGCAAAAACGTCGTTATCGTATCATCGTTGCATTCACCGACATTTCCATAATGCCGGTGCCGCGACAGGTACGATGTTGTTCCTCGTTCCTGCGGCAGCACACATCGCTGTGTGTGAAGCCGCAGGAGTGAGGAACATCTCCTTACCTGCCGCCGGTGGCTATTCGGAAGGAAGGAGGTGGACGGGCTGTTTACATCCTGCTCATCTCCGCCCCTCTGCCGCTATTGGCCGCCTGCCGTGTGGCGTCGCTGTGACGCCGCACGACCCGCCCCCTTAGGAAGGAGGCGGGTCGCCGGCCAGAGCGACGGTCGCAGGGCAGGTGAGTGCATGTGAAGCTGGCGTAGCGATAATTTTCGCTACGCCAGCTATCACAAGATATCGTACCTGCGACGGGGGCGGGGACTATCGCGTGCGACATCGCAGAATCGGCTTGCGATGTCGCAACGTGCAAAGCCCGCCTTAGGGGTGTACTCACTTTTGTTTCCAGTAGTTTAGATATTACTGGCTGTTTGATATTTAGAGGGCACATCAAATTTACACTGTTTACAAGCTGTACACTGACTATTTTACATCGTACAAAAGTGTCATATCTTCAGCGTTGTCCCATGAAAACATTTACAAAAATGTGAGGGGTGTACTAAGATTGCACCTTTGAGGAGTTACATTTCAACTTCCATAACATTATTATTCCTTTTGCTTGGCCATGTCCAATTTTTTGCCCATTTTCCTTTGTTTTGGTATGAGAACAAAATATTTTGGAAGCAAAATTTAAACTCAGGTACAAGCTTCATAAAAAGGAAGCAAAATATGTTAGGTTAGATTACATGTTACAAAATATATAATGTTTTAGGTTTAGTTTTTTATGCTACACATCTTTTGGAAAAGTTAATTATCTCAGCAATTTATCAATGGAGAAATTAACAATTAGTACCTGCAAAATATCAAACAGATCTTGGCAGATAGTGGCCAAATAGTCAGTTTTCTTGAAGAGACGTTTTCTATCAAATTCCCAACGCTGGTCTCTCCCTGAAGATTCAATCTTCGCTCGGATTTCAAAGTAGCAACTTTTCCACAATTCCAGCGTTCGTTTTGCCTCTAGGGTTTTACTTTTTGCAGTTTCTCTGTTCTCTCTAAAAAAGAGTGTTAGATAAAACTTGTGAATTTGATTTTATGGAAAGTTTGATTTGGGTCACAATTTCACATTTTAAAATAATGTACAAAAAAGCCCATTGTATTCCTCATTAACATACTGTCATGCACGGACCAAGGATGTCTGACGCACAGTGCAACACAGAGGTTACAACGGGATGAAAAGGGAGACAAAGACCCTGGAGATAGGGAGGGACGGATGCAACCCCCCCTGACAATAACCTGTGTCTGGCCCCTGAGTTCCCCTAATGTCCCTATTCGAGTCCTTCCCTGCATCGCCATCACAATTCTAGTCCCTAATTGTCCCTCCACTCACTCTGTCTAGTGTAAAGGCCAATGAGTACACTAGACATCACCACTATAGTAATATAACACTGAGGTAGGAGGTCATACAGGGGGATATATACAAAAGGATGTGAAGCAAACTTGACTGCTGCAGTCAAACATCAGGACTGCAGACAACACAGCTTCAATAACTGAACTCCACCAGTAGATCTCCAGCAGCCACTAAAGACTTTCTTCCTCCAAGCTGGTGACAATAGAATAAATCTATTACCGGCATCAGGTCATGGATCATGTGACTATATAAAGGGAAGGGGAGTGGTCACAAACCAGTGGCAGCAACTATGAACTAACCAGGAGCTACCAGCATGGAAAATGTCATTAACCCCTGCTGCTCCAAAATAAAGCAATCACATCTAAAATCCAGAATCTTACAAAACTCATGAGAAGCTCAGGTTCCAGAGTTATCACAAGTCTCCTAATGACAGGATATACTCGTAACATCTACCAAACCTTAAGATGATTTACCACCTACCGAAACAAACTGCGAATATTCAGGACTCGGCACACTCTTTCTGCAATTTCCCAGGCAATTCTCTCCATTAATGGGACCATTCTTTCGTCTTTATTGTAATGACGGGAAATAATCCACACCATCCTCAAAGCATTCATCATTGGAGGGATCGTATCCAGTACTATATTAAAGCCCGTGCCGTGTGTTAAGTTCTATAAGAGAAAATACCAAACAATTAGGATTATTATGGTCTTTGCAGATAGCGTTATACCATCAGGGTGAGATGCTTCATTTAGAATACAGACCTTTAAATGGCGTTCCAGAGTGGTGAGGAATCGAACATTATCGGCGGCTTCTACGTGGTACTTGGCCAGCTCAGTTACTGTAAGATCAAGATTTTGTACTAAACCAGGATCAGCAATGGACAAAACATTGAGGACTTTTTTCACTGTGGGAAGTTTCAGCTGTTCACTAAGAGCACTTAAAGTACCATTGCGTTCACGCCAGAAATCTATTTCAGCCAGTGGAGCTTTTCCCTGAAAACAGAAGAAGGGTTTTGGAAGACTTTCAAAACATTGATTAGACATTTCTATTGTATTTTTCTTAAAGAGGGTGTTTCTCAATGTCCCTTTCTAGAATGGAAGGGTACTAAAAGTTAAATATGCCGAAATGCTGAATCTGGCTTGTTTCTAATAAGATGTTGTCTATAGGAAACAACTAGTTTCCCAAGTAAATACAACATACTGTATTACATATGACATAATAAAAAATGTATAAACCATATAAAAAAAATAATCTTTAATGATACTATTTACAAAGGCAAAATGTGCTTAACTAGTTCAGGGCCAGGTCAGTTTACCGCCTTTTTGACCAGGAACACTTTCTGGGATTTATCATATATGCGCTTTTAAAAGCTCTAAAAAATGTTTTTATTTCTACCTACCCAACCCTTCCCCTATTCATTTGTGTCAACATTTTGTTTAGTATTGTTTTAGTTGATATACCGTATTTTTCGTTGTATAAGACGCACCCCAAATTTAGAGATAAAAAAGGAATAAAGAAAAACATAAAATGGGGTCGGTCTTATACTCTGGTTGTGTCTTACTGGAGGGGAGCAGTAGCGGTGGTGGAGCAAGGTCACAGGAGGCAGGGGCGGTGCTGTAGTAGGAAGATGCTGCAGGCGCTGAGTTGGGGGCTGTGCTAGCTGTGGTGGGGCCTGTGCTGGCTGCGGTGGTGGCTGTGCTGGCTGCGGGTGCCGTGCAGGCGGTGTGGAGCAGAGCGGTGCTGCGGGTGTCCCAAATGCTCTGTTGGTGGTGCAGGCTTTAAAGAAATGGCGCCCAGAGTCGGTGGGTGCGCAGATTGAGCTTTCAGCTCAATGACAAGCCGAGATCTCATCTGAACATGCGCCACCTCCGGGCATCATTTTCCTTAAGTCCACTGGTGTGAGATCAATGGGCCGGAAGCGGCGTGTGCACAGATGAGATTTTGAGCCAAGAGCTCCATCTGCGCACGCGCCAGCTCTGTGCGCCATTATTTCAATCCTGCACCACTGAAAGAGCATCTGGGACACCCGCCGCACCGCCCTGCTCCAACAGTCCAGATACTACCAGCACTGCACCCACAGCAGCCAGCACAGCCCCCACTGCAGCTAGAATAGCAGCCAGCACTGCCCCTACTGCAGCCAGCACAGTACCCATTCTCCACCTCCCTGTAAGCTACATTTGGATTATAAGACGCACCCCTCATTTTTCTCCCACCTTTTTCGGAGGAAAAGTGTGTTTTATAATCCGAAAACTGGATTAATATCTTTGGGCTACTGTTTGATATATGGAAATATATAATTTATTTCTAAGCTACTTTTGACACAATCCATATGTTTATAGACTATGTTTTTCCCATTTCCCATTTTTCCATTGTATGCAATAACACTTTAATAAACTTCACTTTAAAAAAAAAGTTCTCATTTGGATAGTTTACTTATTTTTGCCTCATTGTTTCACAAAATATAGGGCTTTGTTTTCATGTATTTTAAAAAAACATTTTTGCTGATATCCTAAAGCAAAATAGTAAATATGAGTCGATTGTTTTTTTGTTTTCATTATTTTTGTATACATAACTGAATTTTATTTAGTTTTCATAAAGTGTTATATACGAGAAACTTGAAAAAATAATCCAAAAGCACAACATCCTCTCCTTCAAGCTCACAAACCCTTGCCCACCCCAGCACACTCACACCAATCACACATTCAGAAACCTACAGGCCATCGATTCTCAGACACTTTCAGACTCTCTACACTCTTCACTGTCCTCTATCTCCTCACTTTCCTGTCCTAATCTGGCTGTAAGGCACTACAATTACCCACTCAGAAGTACAGTAGAAAAAGTAGCGCCCCTCTCCTTCAGAAAGACCAAACACAGGGTAAAACAGCCCTGGCTCACAATGCAAACTCAATTTTTACAGCGATGCTCTAGGAGTGCCGAACGCCTATGGAGGAAAACCTGCACACCAGAAAACTTCATCCACTACAAGTTCATGTTAAGAACCTACAACTCTGCCCTTCACCTCGCCAAACAGACCTACTTCACCACCCTGATCTCCTCACTCTCCAACAATCCAAAAAAGATCTTTGACACCTTTCATTCCCGCCTCAGTCCCAAAGTCCAGACCCCTATCACAGACCTTCATGCTGATGTTCTGGCCTCATATTTTACAGAGAAAATAGAAAACATCCGCCAAGAGATCAGCTCCCAGCCATCAAGCGTTGTGAATCCCATCCCTCCCCACATCCCATCCAGCTCACTCTCCACATTTGACCCAGTCACAGAGGAAGAAGTATCCAGGCTTCTCTCTTCTTCTCATGCTACCACTTGCCCTACTGATACCTTCCTTTCACACCTACTCCAGTCCCTCTCTCCGCTTGTCACTACTCACCTAACTAAAATCTTCAATCTCTCTCTCTCCTCTGGCATCTTCCCTTCCTCCCTCAAACACTCTATCATTACTCCATTATTAAAAAAACCTTCTCTTGATCAGTCCTGCACAAGCAACTACAGACCAGTCTCCAATCTCCCCTTCATCTCCAAACTCTTGGAGCGCCTGGTCTACTTTCGCCTCACCCGCTATCTCTCCTCTCAGTCTCTTCTAGATCCTTTACAATCTGGTTTCCGCCCTTTACACTCAATAGAAACTGCCCTTGTCAAAGTGACCAATGACCTACTGACAGCAAAACGTAACGGTGACCACTGTCTGCTTATTCTTCTTGACCTCTCTGCAGCCTTCGACATTGTTGACCACCATCTCCTTCTCTCTATGCTCCATTCTATCGGCCTAAAGTACACTGCTCTCTCCTGGTTTTCTTCCTATCTTTCTGGCCGCTCATTTAGCGTATCATTTGCTGGCTCCACATCTGCTCCTCTTCCACTCACTGTTGGGGTCCCTCAAGGTTCAGTCCTTGGCCCTCTTCTTTTCTCCCTCTACACTGCCCCAATTGGACAGACCATCAGTAGATTTCGCTTCCAGTACCATCTTTATGCTGATGACACACAACTATACACCTCATCCCGTGACCTTACCCCCACTGTACTACAGAACACAAGTGACTGCCTGACTGCAGTTTCCAACATCATGTCTGTTCTCTATCTGAAACTTAACCTTTCCAAAACTGAACTTCTTCTATTCCCTCCGTCTTCTAACCTCCCTAAACCAAACATCTCCCTCTCTGTGTGCGGCACCACAATAATGCCTGTTTTACACGAGACGACCGTTTGTGCGATTTCACGATCGATCGTACCCGCCCCATCGTTTGTGTGTCACGGGCAAATCGCTGCCCATGTTGCACAAAGTCGTGAAATCCCCGTCACATGTACTTACCTGCTGAGCGACCTCGCTGTGGGCGGCGAACATCCTCTTCCTAAAGGGGGACGGACATTCGGCGTCACAGCTACGTCAAACAGCCGCCGGCCAATAGAAGCGGAGGGGCGGAGATGAGCGGGACGTAAACAACCCGCCCACCTCCTTCCTTCTGCATAGCCACCGGGAGCCGCGGGACACAGGTAAGCTGTGTTCATCGTTCCCGGGGTGTCACACGGAGCAATGTGTGCTACCCCGGGTACGATGAATAACCGGTGCCATTTTAATTAAACAATTTTTTAAAACTGAGCGACGAGTACACGACTCACGATTTGTGAGTGATACTGCGTCGTTCGGAGGTGTCACACGAGACGACGTCGTGAACGATGCCGGATGTGCGAAAATCGTGACCCCGACGATGCATCGCACGATAGCTTGTCTCGTGTAAAGCCCGCATAACTTCTAGGCAGCAGGCCCGCTGTGTGGGTGTTATACTTGACACCGATCTCTCTTTCACTTCCTATATACAATCTCTTGCCCGCTCCTGTCGCTTGCACCTCAAGAACCTCTCTAGAATCCGCCCCTTTCTACAATGGAAACAACAAAAACCCTCACTGTGGCCCTGATCCACTCCCGCCTCGACTACTGTAACGCTCTATTAATCGGTCTCCTCTTAACTAGACTCTCTCCTCTACAGTCCATCCTCAATGCAGCAGCCAGGGTCACATACCTGGCTAACCGCTACTCGGATGCCTCCTCTCTGTGCCAGTCATTGCACTGGCTGCCTATATATAACAGGATCCAATTCAAATTGCTTGTTCTTACCCACAAAGCTCTCCACAGTGCGGCTCCCCCCTACATCACCACCCTCCTCTCTGTCTATCATCCTACCCGTTCTCTATGCTCTGCAAATAACTTTCGACTAACATCCACACTAATCCGAACCTCCTACTCCTGGATCCAAGACTTCTTCCGAGCTGCACCAATCCTCTGGAACGCTCTACCCCAAGAAGCTAGGATGAATCACAACTTACTCAGCTTCAGACGCTCCCTAAAAACGCAACTTTTTAGGGTGGCCTATCACACTCCCTAGCCGAATTGAATTTGCACAACTCCACATCAAACGCCACTGAACCCAAATGCCTCTCAAGGTTCTGGCCAACTGGTTAAGGCATCCCTTATCTATCCCCCAGTTCGAGATTGTCATTGTAAATAAGCACTTGCACCATGTTTCCCAACCCCCATCTCATTGTAGATTGTAAGCTCTCACGAGCAGGATTGTCTTTTTTTCCTTGCTCTAATCATTGTATTTTCTATAACTGTCATTTGTTTGTATAAGACCACCTGAATTGTAAAGCGCTGCGGAATATGTTGGCGCTATAGAAATAAAGATTTATTATTATTATATTATTATATAAATTAGAATAGATACAATATACTGTATACTTTTTGTATCAGCCAAGACAAAAATCATCAATAAGAAATAGACTCAACACACTGAGTCTTTATCTTAATATATTGCATAAACAGGTACAGTGACAAGACATTGACACATAAGCATGGGGGAGGGGGATAAAGAACCAAACTTACTCCACTGATTCGACCTATATAATTTTTTCCAACTATATATGTTAAGGGCCTCTCTGAACCCAATATGTGTCCCATAAAGTCCAAGTTACTTGAAAACATTCAATTGTATTATTTAGTAAAGCTGTAAGGCATTTTTTATTCTTAACTTTAACGACCATAAGGAATTGCTAAAATAAATTGAATTGGGTCCCCTTTTTCGTAGAAAGTATGTTTTGTATATTGGACATATTTTTTTTCCCCATTGAGGTGGGGCTAAAAACAATGAATAGGACTGTCAGTGGTTTTTATTTCTTGTAACTTTTTTATCTACTTATTTTTTCCTTTATTTCACACACTGTGCCCCTATAAGGCCTTTTAAAAAACATCTTGGGAGAAATTCAACATATGAATGTTTGTTTTTCTATTGCTGATTTACCCTTTAAGGCTATGTGCGCACGCTGCAGATTTACCGCGGATTTGCTTCAGAAAATGTATCTAACATTTCTGCAGCCATTCCCCAGCAAAACCTATGGGTATAAAAAAATGCTGTGCGCACACTGCGTTTTTTATACCTGCGGATTTACCCGCGGATTTTCCACTGCGGAATTAATAAGCATGTCACTTCTTTCCGCAGAAAATCCGTACCAAACCGCGGCAAAACCGCATGCAGATTTCGTTGCGGTTTTGGTGCGTTTTTTTACCGCAGGTGCAGGATTCTTTAAGAGGTTCCGGATTTTCCTTGAGAAAAAGTCACTTTCTAGTGCGCACATGGCCTCAGGGGTCTGGTGTATTAGCTCCATTTACAAGGGAAATTTAGCCTCTTAGTTACAAGGCAGAGTTCACAGGGTCTCCTAGGCTAGGACAAAGCAGCTCCTCTGCTCCCTATACCCAGGGATTACTTGATTACTGGATCTTGAGGTGGAACCACCATCATTGCTTCTTAATATGCATATACAACGCTTATTCAGCAATGTGTACACAGCCATCAGGAAGGAAAAACATGATGATAAATCATATCTGCCTTTTCTGTGGGGAGTCTGGCTGTGTCTGACAGGCATCTCTACTCCCCGCAGCTGCACAATCTCCTGCAAACTGTTTGCTCTGAACTGACCTTTTAGAAAGTCAGTGCAGAACAAAGTGTAGACCATCAATTTATGTGAGTGAGTGTAAGAGAGAATAAGGTATAAAATACCTGTGGCTTCTTTTGCAGCAGTTCCTCTAGAGCTGCGGACACTTGCGTTTGCCAATTCATCACACATTGCTCAAGTTTCTCCACAGCAGTTTTATCTCCTGCCACTATGGCAGGTTCAATGTCAAGATTCACATCTGGCATTTCTAATTTAATTTCTCCTAATATTGAGAAAAAAAAGAATACAAAAGAAAAAAATATTGTAGGATAAAAATTTATCATCAATGGAAAATCTCAGAAAAGTTCCTTTAGTCTAAAGCTTAAAGGGAACCTGTCAGGTGCAATATGAACCTATGAACCCAGAACCACGAGCAGTTCTGGGTGTATATTGCAAAAAAAAAAAGTATTTCCAAAGATCTTTTATCTTATGCTAATGAGCGTGGGGACTAGTCCCAAGGGCATTTCCCCCTTAGCTAGTCGGCCCACATAGCATGCTAGCACTTCCCTGTGGGCATACTAACATGTTAATGAATACGCAGCGACACCACACATACTTCCCTGTTCATGGCGGTCGGCAGAGGATGGATGCACAATGGGCACGATCTGGAGTCCTTAGCACTTCCAGTCATGCGTACTATACCTCACTGAAGCCGGGAAGCTTACACCCGCCATCAGTTTAGTGCGCATGATCGGAAGCCTCAGTGAGGTATGTGCGGCGTTGCTGCGTATTCATCAGCATGTTAGTATGCCTACAGGGGCGTGCTACCATGCTATGTGGGCCGACTAGCTAAGAGCACAAACGCCCTCGGGACTAGTCTCCATGCTCATTAGCATAAGATAAAAGATCTTTAGAATTACTTTTTCTAAAGATCCCTTTATCTATGATACTGTAGTGTATACAGGGACGGTTAGGCAGGGAATAGCAATATACACCCAGAACTGCTCGTGGATCTGGGTGCATATTCCACCTGACAGGTTCCCTTTAATGGAAAAGCACGAACCTTCAAGTTGTTGTATTGTTTGCTGAATATGGTTCAGGAATTTCTGCATATTCATGAGGAATTCATCTCGAATTAACTGAACACTTCTAAGTTCCACATTGGGTTCTTCCATCTTTAACGAATCTCTGTCACTTATGGTTTCAGGTTCTCCTATTTGCTGATCTTGAAGCAAGGTATCTTTGCTTTTGTGTTCATTGTAAGACAACAGAGGCATAAAAATCTAAAACAGAGGCAAATCAAGCTTTATATCCGATACTCTCATCAGCATTGGTGTCTATCACCACAAGGGAGAGGAGTTATTGTACAAGGAGAAATCAGCACAGGAAACAATAAATAGATATATAAGAACTAGAGAAGGGGGCAGCATCCTGGATAGGAAAGATTACATGCCCCCCGAACATTACTTCGAGGGATACACTCACATAAGAAAACCTGAATCTAGCAGTATGGGTGGAAAATGAATATTGGAGTTAAGATTTCATTCTAAAACTTAGTGCACCTTTATTACTTATAGTAACCATTAGCATATATGTTAAAATTCTTTAATATAAAGGTATCCAAAGCTTTTAATCCATCAGTAATGAGAATTTTTATTTTATTTATTGTACATTTGTTTTCACTGTTTGTAGGAGAATCAAAGTAGCCCAATTTACAGAGAAATAATCCCTCTACAGTGATGTAAGTTACTGATGATGCTTCTATCACTACATATTGGTCATTGATTGATGTAGCTGGCAAAAGAGAAAACAAAAATGTGACAAACAGTTTCTGTCTTCTTCTCTGGGTCTCTGATGCTTTATGGCACTTGGTCATTATTAGGCAAAATAAGTATTGGTTTGTTCATGTGGTCTGCAGGAAATCTTTACATGTACAGTACACATTCACTACTCACAAAAAGTCAGGGATATTTGGCTTTCGGGTGAAATTTCAGGTTGATCCTAAAATGCACTCTAACCTTTTCAGGTGAACTTAAAGGGAAGGTGTCGTCCAAAAAAAAAAAATTCAATAACTGAAAAAATTTAAAGTATTAATGTTTTGTTTAAATATTATTTGTTTGTAATTGAGTAAAATATAAAAAAAATGAAAAAGTGCCACACGCATACCCGCAATGCTCTGCCACACGCACGCACACCCACAATCCTCTGCCACACGCACGCCCGCATGCAATGCTCTGCTTGCATGCACGCCCGCATGCAATGTTCTGTCACACACATGCACACAATGCTCTGCCACACGCATTCCCGCAATGCTCTGCCACATGCACGCACGCCCGCAATGGTCTGCATGCATGCACGCCATGCTCTGCCACAAACATGCACACAATGCTCTGCCACACGCACTCCCGCAATGCTCTGCTACACACACGCAATGCTCTGCATGCACGCACGCAATCCTCTACATGCACGCACGCCAGCATGCAATGCTATGCATGCATGCCCACATGCAATGCTCTGCATGCACGCAATGCTCTGCACGCACGCATGCAATGCTCTACATGCATGCACGCAATGCTCTACATGCACGCACACAATGCTCTGCATGCACACACGCAATGCTCTGCATGCACGCACGCATGCTCTGCATGCACGCACGCCCACATGCAATGCTCTGCATGCACACACGCCCACACGCAATGCTCTGCATGCACGCCGGCTGCGGCAAGGAGAGTGGTGTTGTTGGTGACGGTGGCGCGAGGGGTGTCATTGGAGACGGTAGCAACAGCAGCGGGGAGGGAAGGGCGCCGGTACTCACACAGGCCGAACGGATGACAGGGGGAAACGATGACAGGGAGACAGTACAGCGACGGGGGGAGGGGCACCGGTACTCACACAGGCCGAACGGGTGACAGGGGGAAAGTGCAGCACACAGCATACAGTGTGAGCTGCACAAAGATGGCGCCGATCTCCTCCCTCTGCTGTGATCTGGACAGCCCAGGGGGCGCGTCCAGGTCACAACAGGGAGCTCTTCTGTATTAAGTATAGGCTCGCAGTCCGAATATCAGAGTGAATGCTCTGGGGGCTGACATAAAGGAGATGAGTTACTGTCGTTACAAACAGCAAAACCAAGATGGCAGCCCCCAGTGCTTCAGTAAAACTAGAATTAAATAAAAACGAAATAAACAGTGAGTTTAATTTTGTATTAAAAATACTTGATTTCATAATCAATATTATTAATACAAAAATAAAAAGCACGACACTTTCCCTTTAATGTGACCTTCTCTAAACTTGTGAATGCCCATGTCCAACTGTTCAATGTCTCAATACTATTTGCACGACTTACTATTCTCTAACAAGGAGTTTAATGGCAAAATTCACAACAGGTGTTTGATCCATGAATAGCCCAATAAATTTTGGGGATCAATTAGAATTGGTATTTAAACAGTCCTCCTCATCATACTCTTCACATTTTGCCATCATAAGACCAAGGCAACACCTAACAAATAATCAACAGTACCATGCCATTGCGAGGCTTCAAGCAGGATGTTCTCAGACTGAAGAGGCTACTTAGGTTAGAGTGTCACAGAGCGGCATCAGCAGGTTGCAACAGTAATACAGAGAGAGACTGGAAGAGTCGCAGAAAGGCATAAAAGTGGATGTACTTTGGCCACATGCCACACCGATGACCACTTAATTGTGAAAAATGCCCTTCGGAACCGGATGATGAATACTACACAACCCCAGGCACATTCAATGTGTGAGAGGCACCTAATTGTTGCGTCAGACCATTTGAAACCATTTACATTAACGTGGTCTACGTGCTGGATGACTTGCAAGGCTTCTTGACCACACAACAAGACACAGACATCATCGTCTTGCTGGATGAGGGTCCAGTGGGCCTCATGGCTATTCACTAATGAAAGTCGATTCAGCAGAAATGATGGCTGGCAATCATGTTGGAGACGTCAAGGAGAGAATTATGCATCAACCACTGTTGTCACCAAACGAACCTTTGGTGGTGATGGTGTTACAGTATGGGCAGGTGTGTCTCGTCAATAGAGAACTGCTCTACAATTTGTGAATGGTACAGCCCTTACTAGTTTAATAACATAATAATCTAGTCACTGTGCCCCTGCATGAACAACACAGGACTAATTTCATCTTCATGGATGACAATTCTCCAGCTCATCGACGTCACATCATTAGGAAACAGTTGCTGGAGACTGGAAAACCTAAAATGGAGTGAAGTTCAGTTTCTCCATATCTGAATCCCTTAGAAAACCTACGTGATCAGCTGAATCGACATGTAGAGGCTCGTGACACTGTACCTCACAATACAATGACCTGAGGCCACCTTTCAAGAGTGGGATGCCATGCCTCAGCAGACAATAACTCAACTTGTGCACAGCATGAGACGTTGTTGTCAAGCTGTAATTGATGCTGAAGGACAGCTGACAAGTTATTGAGACATTGACATTTTTGGGCATATACCCACCACTGTTGTTAGCTTTTGTTTCAATAAATTGTTTGAGATGAGGCAATTCCCATTACATGCTTCTAGGTAACTACCGTACTTCCATGATAAAATATTACTGTAGCGTGATTTTTTTACGTTTTGCATAAGTTTCACCTGAAAGGTAAATATCCCTAACTTTTTTTGAGTAGTGTACCTAAACTAATTGATTGAAAGTAGAAAGACGTCCAATGTGTAGGATCCAGTGTGGGTAGTCCACTTGGAAAAATATACTTGTTTAAGGCCAAGGACAGATGAGTGTCTGAAAAATCCTCCACCTTTTTACCCAGAAAACGAGGTCGATCTTCAGCCATAATGTCATCTGTGTGCCATCCATGTGTCCATATTTTATTTGACATCCATATTTATACATCAGAAGTTTAACATGCAAATGATCATAATAGCTTCCTAGGTTAATAATGGCAATGTATACATAAAAATTGGAAGCTATACAGATGATCTGAGTGAGATCCATTTCCTTTTTTGTACCCCCATAGGCTTGAATGGGCGAGACTCATCCAAAATACAGAAGAGACTAGTGTCTGGTATGATGGTATGATTTTTTTTTTCACACAGCTAAAAAATCAGAGCTAGGGGCGTGGCTAACTATGGTGGTGTGAGGTCGCATCACTGGGAGCTCCTGCAGCACCACCACTATTTCACCGGCATTATATTACAAAAAATGGGCAAGTCGACCAGAAAGACCAGGGCCCGGGCCTCCTCACAACCCCCGACTACTAAGGGGGACATAGCACATCTGCTAACACTGGCTAATACCCCCCACCGAGGGACCGGAGGTTTCCCGCTGCCTGAACAGACCAGGGACCAGCCACATGACATGCTGCAGGGTGAGCACTCAGCTCCTGGAGCGGACCGCCAGGCTCCCCTGCAGCCCCCTGTACCCAGAACACCGCTGACCTTGTCGGGTGCTGAGACCCCACGGAGGCTGGAAGCGCGGCAGTTAGCTGGAGGAGATGCTGCCGGCCAAGATGGCGGCTCCCCACATGGAGACGCGGGCGGCAGCGTGGAAGCTCCCGCACCTCCAAAGAACACACTGACCTGCGGCACGCAGGGAAGGATTCTCCTGCCATCGTCGGCTCCCACTGACAAGCAAGATGACAGGGAGAACGAGCACAGCATGGCAGCGTCTGAGGTGAGGCGAGGGGGGGGGGAGAACGGCGGCGCTTTCCAGGACCAGGCAGCTGGAGATGGGGAAACAACACGATCCCTCCCAGCACATATGACAGGGCTGGTGGGGGCAAGTGAGGGGATGCCTGACAGTAGAGAGGTCACTATAGCCACAGGATCTCCCCCCTTGCCACATAGTCAGGAAGGGGACCCACAGAGGGGAAGGGGAGCAGAAAGGGGGTCGCTATCCCCCAGCACCCTGCGCTCACAGGCTCCTACACAAAGCCAGCAATGGGCCAGGGCAGAACCTGGGACACCTGAAATAACCCCTCAAAATCACAAAGCACAAAAGATGTGGACCGACCTCCCCCTCTTGCACCCCACTGAGTCACCTACTCAGTGGTCGACGGGATCGTCCTGGCTCTCGACATCCCCCAAAGACGACGGGAGATCAGAAATCGAGATCTGCGCTCTCCCCCCCCGTCAAGGGACACAGACAACAATATATTCCCTTGTTCATGATAAGGTCCCCGCCGGAATATCAGATGGGGTCCCGTCCCCCAGTAGATTTGACCAAAGCTCGCAGGAGAGTACGGAGCAGATGAAACATATATCCCGAGAGGAGAGCAGACCCGCTACCCTGGCAGACCTGCGTTCATTATTAGAATCCATGCCTACCAAGCAGGATATAGCTAATTTGACCTCCAAGATTGTTGCTGAATGTAAGCAAGAGTTTGTTCAATTCCGCTCTGAGATAACGAACCTGTCATCACAAGTGGACTCCCTAACTCAGTCTCGTGACTCCACGATGAAAACTATACAAGAACTGACAGATACTGTTAAACGCCATTCCTCCCAACTACAAAATCTTCAAACTACCATGGATGATTTAGAATCCATATCCATCGCGGACATCCCATCCACATTGACCTCCATTTTTAATGGGTTACTACGACGTCTGCCGGACACTTTTATTGAACTAGACAGGGCCCATAGAGCCCTACGGCCCCCAGACCCCAATAATCCACATCCAAGGGATATAATCTGCCGGATTCATTTTTTCCATCTTAAAGAACTTATCCTACAGGCCGCTCGCCAGAAACAAAACGCTCTCATACCAAGGCAAGACTATCCGTATCATGCCAGACCTATCTAGATACACACTGGCCCAAAGGGCAGCCCTTAAACCCTTGCTCACGCTACTACAAGACAAGGGGATCCCCTTCAGATGGGGGTTCCCCTTCTCTTTATCGGTGAAGAAAGGTCCTCAGACATTCACGATTAGAGCGCCAGGAGACCTGCGCGGATTCCTGATAAATCTGAACCTACCCAACATTACTCTCCCGGAATGGGTGGTGCTCACGGAGAATGGACTGTCACAGGTTGGGAGGCTCACAAGATCCTCAGTCCGCCCTCCTTCAGGACCACCCCCCAGAGACAGACCAAAGGGAGGAAATAAAAAATAAGGGTCTGACCGCAGACCATCGCATTGCGAACTGACGAAGGGACCTTGAGATGAGTCTCCAACGTTACTTTAGCTCTGCATAAGACCTCCTTTCCCTACCCCTGCATGGGTCAGAGAGAAATTTTACAAACCCTGCTGTATCTGGTAATTACTGAGGAGGGGGTTTCTTTGCTGTGAGCTACCCCAGAACTCCATCAAGGACTCAGTAGCAACAAGAACGGTACACATGACATAGTTGTGGCCCCCCTTTTTTTTTTTTTTTTTTTCTTTTCCCTCTGCCCAGTTTATTGGTAGTAGTACATCTTTTCTTAGTGCCCAAATGTATTTTGCTTAATTACTCAGCCGGTGAAAAAAAAAATTCAGTTATATTAAGTTGAATGTTTACCTTAGTATGGTGTTTTGCAGGCTCCTGTGCAGCCTTGTTATCTGTTAGACTAGACTTCGCCCCACATAGGGAAGGAGCCTCTGTCCTGCCTTTCAGGGTTGCACAAGCTCCTGTAATACGTCAGTAGTTCTCTAGTTGGTTTCTCCCGAACAGAGGCTATACCTCTGTCTTTGTTGTCTCCTGTAGTCTTTTCTCTTGTCTTCTCTCCAGACCCTAACTTTGCTGCTTTTCTTCTTCTCTTGGCATTGCACTAAGCTCCCTAAGCATCAGGAACGCCCCACCGCATAGTCGGAGTGATGGAACTGAAAATTGCCTCCTTCAAGGCCAAAGGACTAAATACGCCGGAAAAACGAGCACAAATTTTGCAACACTTCCACCGACAGAAGGTACAGATTATCTGCTTACAAGAAACACACTTTAAGGAAAACCATACACCTAACATCAAACATAAACATTACACCAGTTGGCATTTTGCCAATAATCCTAGCAATAATTCTAAAGGAGTTGCAATCGCTATCCACAAATCCCTCCCCCATCAACTAGTTAGCTGCACATTAGATAGGGAGGCTAGATACATCATTCTTTCCTTAAAAATCGAAGGCCAGGCAATAACTCTACTAAACGTATATGCCCCGAACCAAGACCAACCCAGCTTCATCTCAAACCTAGTGGACACCGCCTCCCCACTGATTCAGGGAACGGTCATTCTATGTGCTGATCTTAACCTTACACTGGACCCTGTCCTAGACAACTCGAAGAAAAAAAATCACCCTGTGTGCCTGTTAGACGTGCAGGATTCAATAAGACATTTCCTCTCTGACCACGCCTCCGACACAACGGCCTCTATTTTTCAATGGGAAGCACTAAAATGTGTACTAAGGGGGGTATTAATAAAACACGGCTCGCGCATAAAAAAAGCTAAGGCCCAAACTCTGAGTTCTGCCCTGCAAAACGTAGCCAATCTAGAATTAACCCACAAAAGCGCGCTTTCGACGGAAACGTTGAGGAGTCTTCTGAAAGCAAGACAAGAAGTAAAACAATTGCTAGTTGACTCCTACAAGCGATCCCTCCAAATTGGACGAAGCCTCTTTTACGAATTTGGTAATAAACCGGGACGGATGCTTGCTAGGGCCTTACGCTCACAATGTACCCAAAACTTTATCCCTTGCATCAAAGGATCTAATGATTCCATGGTCCATACAACGGCGGAGATTTCGGAAATCTTCCGCGCATATTACTCAAATTTATACAACCTTCCTAACCCAGAAAGCGCCCCACACCCCGTTGCATCCCCTTTCACTATCCCGAGACCAGAAGTGGTAACAGACCTAGACAACCCCTTTACTCACACAGAATTATTGGAGGTTATAAAAAATTTACCAAGTAATAAAAGCCCGGGCCCAGATGGCTTCACAGGAAAATTTTATAAACTATTAGCAGACCTTCTATCCCCTTTGATGTTGGTAGCATTTAACTCTATGTCTGAGTCCTGCCCATTCCCTGCTCAGTCCACGGAGACGTATGTCACTGTAATCCCCAAACCAGGAAAAGATCCTCATATATGCAAGAGCTACCGTCCAATTTCACTGCTGAATACTGATTTAAAAATCTACGCAAAATTAATAGCAAATAGGCTGAGTCCACTGCTCCCCTCGCTGGTTCACCCGGACCAAGTGGGTTTTGTCCCAGGCAGGGAAGCACGGGACAACACCCTAAAAACGATTGATATCATACATCACGCAAAAACTCATAAAATACCATTGATGGTCCTATCCCTGGATGCTGAAAAGGCATTCGATAGAATTGCCTGGTCTTCTTTAGCACACACCCTCACGCACATTGGTCTGGGTCCCTCCTTCCGTGAAAAAATTCTTGCACTTTACAAGTCCCCAGCAGCTAGGTTAAAAATAAACGGCTCAATATCTAACCCCTTTACCATCCACAATGGAACCTGACAGGGCTGCCCACTATCCCCCCTCCTCTATATACTAATCATGGAACATCTTTTGACCGCCATTCGCAGCATCCCTGAGATTCGAGGAATTAAATTAGCAGGTAAAGAGTATAAATGCTCTGCGTTTGCTGATGACGTACTAATTTATATAACCAATCCGGCAAATTCCCTCCCTAACCTATTGGAACTACTGGAGAGATTCGGCAGATGGTCCAATTTCAAAATCAACATGGACAAATCCGAGGCCCTCAATGTCTCTCTCCCTAAAGAATTGGTACAAGAATTAAAGACGCATTACCCATTTAAATGGCCTTCGGGCAATGTCATAACTTATTTGGGTATTCGTCTTCCCTCGGAGCTGTCTAGACTTTTCCTTCTGAACTTCCAGCCATTCCTTTCCAGATTGGAGAATTCCTTGGCCGCCTGGGAGCGGACGAGTTTTTCCTGGTTTGGACGTATTAACATACTAAAGATGACAATCCTGCCCAGGTTGTTGTATCTGATACATACGATCCCCACATATATGCCAGCCTCGTTCTGGGACGGACTTAGGCGACAATTTAAAAATTTCGTCTGGGCGTCCAAACACCCGAGGTTACGATGGGAGACATTGACTCGGCCTAAGGAAGCGGGGGGGACAGGCTTGCCGGATTGTCGTCAATACTTTTTCGCAGCAGCACATGCCCGTGTACTAGACTGGATTCATAACTATTCGACAAAATTGTGGGTACGTGTGGCAGCGGATGTGTGTCCAATCCCGTTGGGGGCCCTGCCGTGGCTACGCGCCTCCCTATTACCCAAGAATATAGACATATCCTACACGACAGCCAATACATTAAAATCCTTGAACGTCCCTTCCCTGAAAAAAAAAGGGCTGTTGGACAATTGTGGCCATTACTTCCTATTACAGGAAACCCTAAGTTTACACCGGGGTGTACTGCCTCGTTTTTTCTGGGGTTCCCTAAAGCCTGTCCTCTACGTTTACACCAGGTGGCCCCCCAATGGAATTTTGTTGCCGCTTGACTCGATCCTGGGAGAAACGACCCCCACGCCACGCCATGTATTCGAATATACTCAACTCCAGCACTTTTATACATCAATTCCTGAGAAAGACACACTGGTACGCCCTCTATCTACCTTCGAATCACTCTGTCTTGCTAAATCAACTATACCACATGCGACCTTGGTTATCTACAAGTTGCTCTCGGAAAAACATCTACTCTCCCTTCCGCCATTCTGTAAGGCCTGGGAGTCGGAACTTAACAAAACTTTCACAAAAACCCAATGGGATAAATGTTTCTCCCTCTCTCATAAGTCAGTCATAGCCTCCAAATCACAAGAAACAAGTTACAAAATAATAATCGAGGTGGTACAGGGTTCCAACTATATTACATAACTGGTTTCCAGAGGTCCCGGATACTTGCTGGCGCTGTGAAACGGAGTTGGGTTCGATCTCACATATATGGTGCTCCTGTCCGACCCTACATGCGTTCTGGAACGGAGTCCTTAGGACAGTGTTGGAGGTAACAGGGATCTGTCCCAAAATCGCCAGAAGCAATTTTACTTTATATGTTCCCCATGTCCAAATCAAGATATAAAAAATCATTACTCAGACATCTATTGCAGGCCACAAAAATAGTAATCCCCAGACACTGGAGATCCATGGATCCCCCGTCTTTGGAGGAGTGGTTTGATGAAGTGAACTGCTTCCAGGTATGACATCCCTTTGTCACGTGATAGTATTTTGAACACGCCCCTATCACGTGACAAAGGGACGTCATCCCTGGAAGCAGCCCATACAGTCTAGCATCTACACTGAGCACAGTGTGACGCTGGAGAGGTTTGCGCGCTCACGAGATTATGGGCGGGTACTTGCTAATAACAGTCACAGTCCCGCCCATAATCACTTGCCTGCGCACACGTCACCAGCAGTCACAGTGCTCAGTCCCGTCCAAAAGTATGGAAATCAGCGATGGGGGCGGCATACAGGACCAGGGGGCAGAATAACGGCCATCAGGCTGCCCGCCCCCGTGTCTGATTTATAGAATCCGAAGCCAAAAAGGTACCTCTTTATAAACTCTTTTTTTTGGTCAGAAAGGGGGCCCAATAATAACAGGGACCTTTCTAGAATGCAGCCCACGAGCTGCAGAGGGGGAATCTGTGAGGTTTTAGGGGAAATTTCTGCTGACAGGTTCCCTTTAACTAACAGGATCGTTCCCTATCCTCTTACTATACGAAGTTTGTGTGATTTATTGTATATTGTATTTGACCCACGGAGTGTTTTTTGCGGGTCTCTTTTGCTTGTTTATGTACAATTTGAAACTCAATAAAAATCTATTGTTTAAAAGTCAAAAAAAAAAAAAAAAAATCAGAGCTAAAGCACAGCAGGTCATTTTGATACTGTTGTGCACAAACCCATTCTTTTTGGTGTTTTTAAGCGCATTTCAGGGACATTCTGCCTGAAAAAGACATCGTATCCACATACCCTAAAGTGGTTTCCTGACTGGTTCATTACGGTACATTAGCTAAACAAGCCCCTTCTGTGTCTTTTCTTCACCTGTCGCTGATATCTGAAGATCAGGACATATCTAGATATACCGTATATACTCGAGTATAAGCCGACCCAAATATAAGCCGGGGCACCTAATTTTAAACACAAAAAAACTGGGAAAACCTATTGACTCAAGTATAAGCCTAGGGTGGGAAATGCAGCAGCTATAGGTAAATTTCAAAAATAAAAATAGATACCAATAAAATGTAATGTGCTTATTCTTGTCCCATGTAGTAATGTGCCCATATTGTCTCCTGCAGTAATGTGCCCATATTGTTTCCTGTAGTAATGTGCCCATATTGTCTTCTGTAGCAATGTGCCCATATTGTCTCCTGTAGTAATGTACCCATATTGTCTCATGTAGTAATGTGTCCATATTGTCTCCTGCAGTAATATGCCCATATTGTCTCCTGTAGTAATGTGCCCATATTGTCTTCTGTAGTAATGTGTCCATCCTTGTCCCCGGTAGTAATGTACCCATATTGTCTCCTGTAGTAATGTGTCCATATTGTCTCATGTAGTAATGTGTCCATATTGTCTCCTGTAGTAATGTGCCCATCCTTGTCCCATGTAGCAATGTGTCCATATTGTCTCCTCTAGTAATGTGCCCATCCTTGTCCCGTGTAGTATTGTACCAATATTGTCTCTTGCAGTAATGTGCCCATATTGTCTCCTGTAGTAATGTGTCCATATTGTCTCCTGTAGTAATGTTCTCATATTGTCTCCGTAGTAATATGCTCTTGTCATCTGTAGTAATGTGCCCATCCTTGTCCACGGTAGTAATGTGCCCATATTGTCTCCTGTAGTAATGTGTCCATATGGTCTGATGTAGTATTGTGTCCATATTGTCTCCTGTAGTAATGTGCACATATTGTCTCCTGTAGTAATGTGTCCATATTGTTTCCTGTAGTAATGTGTCCATATTGTTTCCTGTAGTAATGTTCTCATATTGACCCCATAGTAATGTGCCCTTAATGTCATCTGTACTAATGTACCCATCCTTGTCCCCGGTAGTAATGTGCCCATATTGTCTCCCGTAGTAACGTGTCCATATTGTCTCCTGTAGTAATGTGCACATATTGTGACCTGTAGTAATGTGCCCATATTGTCTTCTGTAGTAATGTGCCCATCCTTGTCCAGTGTAGTAATGTGCCCATATTGTCTCCTGCAGTAATGTGCCCATATTGTCTCCTGTAGTAATGTGCCAATATTGTGCCATGTAGTAATGTGCCCATCCTTGTCCCGTGTAGTAATGTGCCCATATTGTATACTGCTGTAATGTGCCCATATTGTCTCCTGTAGTAATGTTCTCATATTTCCCCGTAGTCATATGCCCTTAGTGTCATCTGTAGTAATGTGCTCATCCTTGTCCCCGGTAGTAATGTGTCCATATTGTCTCATGTAGTGATGTGTCCATATTGTCTCCTGTAGTAATGTGTCCATATTGTCTCCTGTAGTAATGTGTCCATATTGTCTCATGTAGTGATGTGTCCATATTGTCCCCTTTAGAAATGTGCCCATCCTTGTCCCGTGCTGTAATGTGCCCACATTGTCTCCTGCAGTAATGTGTCCATATTTTCTCCTGTAGTAATGTGCCCATACTGTCCCCTTAATGGCGCTTTACACGCTGCGACATCGCTAGCGATGTCGCTAGCAATCGCACCCGCCTCCGTCGTTTGTGCGAACAACCTCTTTTTTAAGGGTGCAGTTCGTGCGGCGTCACAGCAACGTCCCACAGCGGCCCGCTAATAGAAGCTAGAAGAATAGATCAACGATTAGGTGAGTATTTTTGATCGTTAGTGGATGCTCGTAGGTGTCACACGCAACGACGTCGCTAACGAGACCGGATGTGCGTCACGAATTCCGTGACCCCAACGATATCTCGTTAGCGATGTTGTTGCGTGTAAAGCGGCCTTTATACTCGAGTATATACGGTAGATATTTTGTTCACGCAGACAACCAGATCATTATACAAACATAAGCCAATAATAGAAAGGACTTAGATTGTAGTTAGTGTTAAAATAAGAATACTCCGCTGTTTAATGAAGATAAATGACACAAAATGACCCTGCATCGTTGACGAAGCCTTTATTACCAGGTCCACATTTCCATTTCATCTAACAGCGTGTTATTTAATACCTGTGAGAACACTTGTTTTAACATCAGAAGGCAATTTCCATCCAGATATCCATACTCCAGGTACATCGGCATGATCTCATTAGCTTCATGTATATCATTGGGCTCCGAAATAGTTTCTACACACAGATAATTTATTAGAAAATTGATGTAACCAGATGATCTATGCAAACAAACATCCAAAAAATCAACCCATTATGGGCATTTCAACAAATTTATAGCATACACACAAAAAATATTGAGCTGTCTGGATGTATGCTGTAAATCTGTAAATTTAATGATACACTTTATAAATGCATAGCAATAAAATACCTTGGGTATTGCGCAGAAAATACAAGGCATTCGATTCGGCAAATTCTTGCGGGATGCAATTGAAAGAGACATAGAGAACAGAGCGATTCACCGTCTGTTTTATCGTTTTCTGGAATGAAATAAAGACCATGATGTGTGGATCAGGACAGCCTGGTCTTGTTTTTCGTCCTAACAAGAGCTATTCAGAGACTGCAAGCGGAGCTCACTAGGACAAGCACAGAGTGTACCCAAGCACCCCGATGCTCAATGGAGTGGTTATCATACTAACAGCACCAGAACTCACACATGGACTTTTTTTTTTTTTTTTTTTTAAAGTCCACGTTCGAGTCTGAGACACGGACATTTGCTGTTTGGTACAAACTCCAAACTTTACAGTCGGGTCTGCTCATCTAATAACTAATGCTTACAGCTGCAATCAAAATTATTCACGCCCTCTGCACATTCGATCTGTAGACAAAATTTAGAAACATTTTGCTGTTTGGAATAAACTAATCAGCAATTTAATAGTCCAACACAACTAAGGCTGCTTTCACACATCCGTTTTTTGCCGTGCGGCACAATACGGCGCTCTGCAGAAAAAACGCAACAGTTTTTTTTTGCCGCCAGTTGCGTTTTTTCCCCGCATAGACTTGCATTAGCGCCGTATTGTGCCGCATGGCCTTGCATTGCGTCCGTTTTTTGCCGGCATATTTAGCCCATGCAGCGGCCGGATGGAACGTTGCCTGGCACGTTTTTTGGTGCGCCAAAAAAACCGCATGCGGCTCGATTCACAATGCAAGCCTATGGACGCCGGATGCGGCGTCCTGCGGCAAAAAACGCATCCGGCCGCCGTATGCGTTTTTTTGCACTGCGCATGCTCAGTATCAAGCCGCATCCGTGAAAAACCAGATGGGCCGCATGGAAAAACGTATGCAACGGATCCGTTTTTTTCGCCGCATCCGTTGCATATGTTTTTGAGCCGGATTGTGCCACTCAGCACAAACCGGATGTGTGAAAGCAGCCTAATATGGCAAGTAGTTTCTTCAAAATCAGCACACAACTAAACTTTTAATCACTACTGCAGAATTTGATAACCCCTTTATAACAAGCATCTTTAGTACAGTATTTTTCGGACCATAAGACGCGCTTTTTTTCCTCCAAATTTGGGAGGAAAGTGTCGGGTGCGTCTTATGGTCTGAAGCTGCGGGGTAGGGAGCTGTGGGGAGTCAGCGCTATGGAGTGGGATCACAGGAGGCAGGGAGGGTCGCTGCTGCAGGAAGCCGGCGGCTGGAGAAACCACGTGTGCCCGCTGCTTAAATTAAACGAATATTCATTAGCTGCTCCCCGCTCACCTCTCTCTGCAGTCAGCAGGTGTGAGGAGCAGCAAATCAATACTTGTTTAATGTAAACAGCGGACACCGGCTTCCTGCAGCAGCTGGGGAGACTGTGTGTCCGCTGTTTAGGAGGCAGGAGCAGGGTGCCGCTGCAGTCATGTCTGGCCTGGGGGAAGTGCAGATCACTGCAGAGTGTAGTAGTTCCGTTCCAAACACTATTCAGTGTGGCTGTTTCCTGATAATATTCTTGGCTTGCCGGGTATAATCATGGGACTTTATTTTGATCTTGATGGATGAAAAAGTCACCTACCGAGGTGCTATTGCCCAGCTAAAGCCAGTAAATCCATAGAACAAAGGAAGACGGGCAGCACTCTCCGGTATTCTGGGACTATTTTATTTTTCAATGCTGACAGGTGATACAGACAAGAGGGAATGGAGGGAGGGAGCACGAGGACAATGGAGGTCCTCGTGCTCCCTCCCTCCATTCATTTGTTCCACACACACACTATATATATATATATATATATATATATATATATATATATATACGCATACATATACACATACATACATACATACATACACACACCAGATTGGAGGATCACACATATAATGATGGGGAACATACATATTCCACGGTGGGGGCCATATATACCCGGAAGGTACCCAGAATGGAGGATATGAGGACAGAATTTGGGGATATTATTACCTCAGTAACACTGTCAGCAGTAAAATAACAGTGTGTCATGACCACATTCTTTTACTTTAATTTTATTTTTTTCCTATTTTTTCCTCCTCTAAAACAAGGGTGCGTCTTATAGTCCGGTGCGTCTTATAGTCCGAAAAATACGGTATATGGTAAACACCTTTGGCTGTTATGACACGCTGGAAACGTAATGCATAGACAGACAACAGCATTATGTTTTGAAAAGCATCAAGTTTGCAGCAGGTTATAATATCCAAAGGTGGTTTACTAAATACTAAAGATGTTTGCTATAAAGGGTTAAATAATTCTGGGACTGGAGTAATCACTAAAGTGGAATTTTGTGCTGAATTTAGGGAAACCATGTGTTATATTATAGAAAGGCTAACAGAGGATCCAGCGTAGTCTGAAGGTAATATAGGTAGGTCTGAAGGTAAAAGTAACATTTATTCCCTGTTCCACAAGGGTACAAGTATTAAAACATGTGGGCAAAACCACAATATATCCGCATAGAGACGTGTCATACTACGCGTTTCGACTATACTGAGTCTTATTCATGGAAAAATCTATTCATGAATTCATGAAACAGAACTAGAACCCAAAAATGTTTGCAGACTACTATTGAGGACTAAAAAGGGACACGCATGCAGCTAAATATTCAAGAAAATGTAACAATTTTTTTTTTTAAAGAATAAACTAACATTTCTACTAAGCAACTTCTGTTAAAATTAAAAATTTTCAATAATTTAAACACGAGTTACTCAAAAACACTGCCTACTATTTATTTACTTAATTTAGGGTATTTGCTCATTTTTGCTTTTTTCTTTGGTGTTGCTGTTTAATGGCCAGTGTGAACATGTTCTTACACATGTTCTTATTACCAGACAGTCATGTGGTGTCTGGTAATAGAAGGTCACAGTGTTTGGCTGTGCAAACTGCTCCCTGACCTTCAATTATTCCTGTTTGATGTATTTGGTATCCTATGTATCTCCTCTGCTTTGTTTTCATCCGTTTTCCTTTAGGATCCTGTGGAGTTCCTCACCCTTTCATCTGCTTTTCATCAGCATTTCCTTGGAGTCTATATATACCCTCTATTCCCCATACTTAGGGTACCTTCACACTTTAGCGATGCAGCAGCGATCCGACCAGCGATCTGACCTGGTCAGGATCGCTGCTGCATCGCTACATGGTCGCTGGTGAGCTGTCAAACAGGCAGATCTCACCAGCGAACAGTGACCAGCCCCCAGCCAGCAGCGACGTGCAAGCGTCGCTGCGCTTGCACGGAGCCGGCGTCTGGAAGCTGCGGACACTGGTAACTAAGGTAAACATCGGGTATGGTTACCCGATGTTTACCTTAGTTACCAGCTCACACCGCTTAACTTAGCGTGTGCAGGGAGCAGGAGCCGGCACTGGCAGCGTGAGAGCTGCGGAGGCTGGTAACGAAGGTAAATATCGGGTAACCACCTTGGTTACCCGATGTTTACCTTGGTTACAGCTTACCGCAGGCTGTCAGACGCCGGCTCCTGCTCCCTGCACATTCAGGATTGTTGCTCTCTCGCTGTCACACACAGCGATGTGTGCTTATCAGCGGGAGAGCAACAATAAAAAAACGAACCAGGGCTGTGTGTAACGAGCAGCGATCTCACAGCAGGGGCCAGATCGCTGCTCAGTGTCACACACAGCGAGATCGCTAATGAGGTCACAAAAACCGTGACTCAGCAGCGATCTCAGTAGCGATCTCGCTGTGTGTGAAGCACCCCTTAGTTCTGGTGATTAGTTTCTATCCTTAACAAGTCTTCAGTGCAAGCAGTCGGCTTGCATTCTTCTGGTGTAACCTGGTTGTTATTTGCAGTTCCTCTTCCTGAGGCATCTGGAGATAAGTTGTTGTTTCGTTAACCTTGTTTGTTATCCCTGTGACTTCTTTAGAGCTTAGTGGGGTTGACCACCTCATCCCATCCGCTACCCTACCTAGGGCCCAGATCAGGGTCAGCCTAGGGCCAGGTATCCAGCTCAGCACATAAGTGTGGAACCTATCTAGGGCGGCAAGGGAAGCCAGGGTCCAGCGATAGGCTTGATCAGGTGTCACCATTCTCCCCCTTCCCTAGTCACAGGGTCTTCCTTCCCTTTTGCCATATGCTGGGTACTTACCTGTACCTAGAGTGACATCTAGGTATAACAACTGTACTGGACAACTGTATATTCCAGTTAATGTCTTTCAGTTTTCTTTGTGTTTTTTTTAGTAATGCAAACTTGAGCTGGACATTACGATTATATAGCTTCCCACTACTGGGTGTCCATATTGGGCCTGGTCCTGCTCAGTGCTTATTCACATTTAAGGTTTTAAATATTAGATGCTAGGACAGTCCCTATATGGGTCACCTTAACATGGTGGGATGGCTTTTGCATTTTTTTTAATCAAATGTTTTTACATTTTTGTAAAATTTCTGATATTTTCATAAATAATCACAATACATATCGACCTACAAATCTCCTATATAAACAAGAGAAAAACTCATTAAACAAATTAATAAAATCTGCGATAGATGGAGACTGATTAATCAAGTCATTCTTACAGTGAGTTTAATGGGAGTCACATTTTCATCAGCTTCTTCTTGGCTGAAGTCTGGACCACTTTCAATCCCCAAAGGAATATAAGCTTCTGCTTTTGCATCTGAGTCTATAGGCAGACTACTATTGTCCGATGTCTCTTCTTTTTCTGCATTCAAAGCACAATTTTCTATCATTAGCTTATCTGTTGGAGGTTAAATTAAGGAGTGGACAAGGACTGAAAAGAATCCGTGTGTATGAACAATACAAACTATATTTTTCAGACTGTATAACGCACTTTTTCCCCACAGTTAGGGAGGAAAGGGTGTGTGTGGGGGGGTGTGTGTCTTGCAGTCTGGATGTTCCTGGCTTGCTGTGGGGGCGCAGCAGCAGAGCCAGTCACAGGAGGAAGAGCAGGGTCCCTGCTGTAGGAAGCCATCTAGGGTCAACATGTGTGTGTGACGCCCTGGACCCCAGGGGTCACAGGTCACTACATAACACCATACACCCCCCCTTCCCTGGACAGGTCACACCAGTCAAACATTAAACCCTTGTTGCCACCCTCCAGGGTTGATGTCCACACCAGGTGGGGCGGAGCCAGGCGGTTGACCCTGCCCACCGAGGAGTTCACAGGCTGGAGGCAGGAAAAAACACAGTAGTCAGTCCAGTTGTGGGCAATAGTGAGTGAGGAGTGAAAACTGTTGGTGTCTGGGTTGGAGCCCAGGCACTTCCAGCAAGGTCGGCAAACGGTGGTGACCGTCTGCAGGAGTTGGTGAAGGTCAGCGGAACCGTAGGACCAGATACCGAACCGGGGAGCCGATTGGAGCCAAGCACCAGGCAGGGTACTCAGACCCAGACTAGGCTTAAAGCCAACCTTTAGTCAAAGTCGAAGGCAACAGCCCAACCGTTCCGGATAAGTGCCACCGCCAAGGGCCAGAGATCCAAAGGTCTAGCGTCTGCGGGCAAAAGGGCTCCTCCGGCACGTATACATCGGGGAGCGGACTCCCGGTGCCTAGACATTGGAGTCAAGACACAAAACACAGGTGCAGGGAAATGACAGCCACCATCAACCCATCTAGAACACCGCAGCCGGCTGCGGGCCCCGTCCATCCAGCCATTTGGTTTACCAGAGACTCTGTTCATCTGTGTCTGAGTGAGTACACCAGTGCCATCCGGCACCGCGCTGCGCTGCACCGCAACCCTGCACCCTGCGAACCCCATCCTACGGGAACCCAACCTCCCACCGGGCCCCGGGACCAACAGCCCCTACCCACGGAGGGGTCAACACCTAGCTGCTCCCAGCCATCGCTCCCGGGAACCCCGTCACCAGCAGCGGTGGTGCCCACCATCACCACAGCCCGTGGGTGGCATCACGAACTCTATCCATCCCAAAACCAATCCAAATCCCCTTTTCACTCGTGGGCGAGGAGCGCTGCTCGAGCCCCGGGTCCGGCCCGCTCGAGCCACCGAGGAGAAGACACCGGATCCGAGCGCGATCTCTCCTGAGCAGCCCCGCGACGGGAAAGCTGGCCCCCGCCCCCGACATGTGCCCGCTATCGAAGAAAATAAATATTCACTGCTCCCCACACCCATAATCTGTCCACCCCTCTGCACTGAAGCTGGTGCCAAGAGATGGGTAGGATTATGGATGTGGGGAGCAGTCCATATTCATTTTCTATAATAGCTGATCACACCATCCTCCAGCTTACTACTCTGACTAGTTTGATCAGGTGTGTTCGCTATTAAATAAAATGAATATTCACTGCCCATAATCTGGGGAGCACTGAATATACATTTTGGATCAGCAGGCAGAGTTGCCTGCTGATCCAAATATTGTTGTGTAACTGGGGGCACATGGCATTGATGTCTGCTGCCCCGCTTACACTCCAAAGTCTGTTTCTGGCATGAGAACAGGATGCTGCACTGGGGAGCGGAAGGAAGGGGATTAGAATTGTTGTTTCATGTGTGCGGCTTAGGGTACTTTCACACTTGCGTTAATTACCTTCTGGCGCAATCCGCCCTTTTGGAAAACAGCGGAATCCGTTAACAGATTCCGCTGTTTCCATAGACTTGTATGGATGACGGATTGTGCCAAAAGTACCTGCGCTGCTTCCGCTGGCCGACGCTGCGTTGCTTCCGCCGGGCGGAAGGAACGCAGCATGTAACGTTTTTTGAGCGGCGGAATCCTTTATTTTTCACGGTGCATGCTCTTTTTTTTTTTTTTTTTTAAATCACAGAAACTTTATTATTTTGTCTCTCGGTGGCCAAACAGCCGGCTTTTGAGAGCGCTCAGCTGATCGCCCGGCAGCCGGCTTTTGAGAGCGTTGTTTTGTACGATCCGTTGCATCCGTTGTGCCATTATATGCAACACATCCATTGCATCCGTCACAGAACGCAATGCAACGGATGCCATTCAACGCAAGTGTGAAACTAGCCTTAATGGGAGGTATACATATCAGCATGGGCCCAGGATGGGGGATATATATACCAAGATGAAGGACAGATATACCAGGATGGGCGGACATATATACCAGGAGAATTCCAGGATGGGGGACATATATGCCAGGATGGGCCCATGATGGAGATCATATATATCAAGATCACGGCCATATTTCTAAGGATGGGGATCATATATATCAGGATGGGGGACATATATACTTGGAAGGGTACAGGAAGGGGAACATTGTTATAGATTTGGGGGACATAACAGTGTCAGCAGCACATCTTCCCATAACAGTGCGTCATAACCACATTTTTGCTTCAAATTTTTTTCCCTATTTTCTGCCTCTAAAAACCTAGGTGCGTTTTATGATCTGATGCATCTTATAGTCCGCAAAATACATTAGGTGATATGGAGTCCAATCATAATGCACAATCCCACTTGTTTTGGAGGTAGAAGTGGGCCGGCCCTTTACCTTCTGGGCCCATGTGCACAGGTTGCACCAATGGTATGTCCGCGACTGGGTAAATGTAACGCTAATGGGGAAAAAAAAGATAGCTAATATAATACAACGAAAAATAAAAAATATAATACAATAAACAACAGTATTTCTCTAACAAAATTGAAACCTCACAATAACCTGCATACAAACCCAAGCTTCAAGAAGTTACAGACGCATCTACATTTCTTAAGGATAAAGGACATCAGTCCACTCTATGTACAAGCTAACCCGTGAATTTACAGTATGGTAACCCTCTTTTACTGTATGTATCATAGAACACGTGGTAATTTTTCTTACTGCCACCAGATGGATCCAGTGTGTTTGTGTCCGCAGATCTTATGGTCAGTTCTGTTCTATCGGTGAGTAGAGGGTTAATATCGTCTTCATGTGGACCAGTGTTCTCTACAAGTTCTTCAGGTTCTAGGAGAAAAAGAAAATGTTTTGACGAACAGATTCAGAGGTGTATTATTGTGGGGTGGTGTTACTTAGCTGTCCAATATTGTCCATTCTCATTAAGGCTACTTTCACACATCCGGTTTGTGCCTGATGCAACGGATCCATCGCAGATTGTGTAAAAACTAATGCTACGGATCCAGCAAAAAGCGGATCAGTTTTTTTTTTTTTCTTTTTCTTTTTCATGCCAAAGGGAGAGAGAGAGACCACATCATCACCGCACACACCGGCACTACCGCCCCCACCATCACCGCACACACCGGCACTACCGCCCCCACCATCACCGCACACACCGGCACTACCGCCCCCACCATCACCGCACACACAAGCACTACCGCCCCCACCTCACCGCACACACCGGCACTACCGCCCCCACCATCACCGCACACACCAGCACTACCGCCACCACCATCACCGCACACACCGGCACTACCGCCCCCACCATCACCGCACACACCGCCACTACCGTCCCCACCATCACCGCACACACCGCCACTACCACCCCCACCATCACCGCACACACCGCCACTACCACCCCCATCATTACCTCACACACAGGCACTACCGCCCCCATCATCACCGCACACACCGCCACTACCACCCCCATCATTACCTCACACACAGGCACTACCGCCCCCATCATCACCGCACACATGCAGGCACTACCGCCCCCATCATCACGCACACATGCAGGCACTACCGCCCCCATCATCACCGCACACACGGGCACTACCGCCCCATCATCACCGCACACACCGGCACTACCGCCCCATCATCACCGCACACATGCAGGCACTACCGCCCCATCATCACCGCACACACCGGCACTACCGCCCCATCATCACCGCACACATGCAGGCACTACCCCCCCATCATCACCGCACACACGCAGGCACTATGCACCCATCATGACCGCACACACGCAGGCACTACCGTCCCCATCATCACCGCACACACGGAGGCACTACCGCCCCCATCATCACCTCACACACCGGCACTACCACCCCCATCATCACCGCACACACCACCACTACCGCCACCATCATCACCGCACACACCGCCACTACCGCCCCCATCATCACCGCACACACCGACACTACCAACCCCATCATCACCTCACACACACAGGCACTACCGCTCCCATCATCACTGCACACATGCAGGCACTACTGCCCCCATCATCACGCACACATGCAGGCACTACCGCCCCCATCATCACCGCACACACCGGCACTACCGCCCCATCATCACCGCACACATGCAGGCACTACCGCCACCATCATCACCGCACACACCGGCACTACCGCCCCATCATCACCGCACACACGCAGGCACTACTGCCCCCATCATCACCGCACACACGCAGGCACTACGCACCCATCATCACTGTACACATGCTGGCACTACCGTCCCCATCATCACCGCACACACGGAGGCACTACCACCCCCATCACCACCGCACACACCGGCAGTACCACCCCCATCATCACCGCACACACAGGCACTACCGCCCCTATCATCACCGCACACACGCAGGCACTACCGCCCCCATCATCACCGCACACACCGCCACTACCAACCCCATCATCACCTCACACACACAGGCACTACCGCTCCCATCATCACTGCACACATGCAGGCACTACTGCCCCCATCATCACGCACACATGCAGGCACTACCGCCCCCATCATCACCGCACACACCGGCACTACCGCCCCATCATCACCGCACACATGCAGGCACTACCGCCACCATCATCACCGCACACACTGGCACTACCGCCCCATCATCACCGCACACACGCAGGCACTACTGCCCCCATCATCACCGCACACACGCAGGCACTACGCACCCATCATCACTGTACACATGCTGGCACTACCGTCCCCATCATCACCGCACACACGGAGGCACTACCACCCCCATCACCACCGCACACACCGGCAGTACCACCCCCATCATCACCGCACACACAGGCACTACCGCCCCTATCATCACCGCACACACGCAGGCACTACCGCCCCCATCATCACCGCACACACCGCCACTACTGCCCCCATCATCACCGCACACACCGCCACTACCGCCCCCATCATCACCGCACACACCGGCACTACCGCCCCCATCATCACCGCACACACCACCACTACCGCCCCCATCATCACCGCACACACCGCCACTACCGCCCCCATCATCACCGCACACACTGCCATTACTGCCCCCATCATCACCGCACACACCGCCACTACCGCCCCCATCATCACCACACACACACAGGCAGTACCGCCCCCATCATCACCGCACACACGCAGGCACTACCGCCCCCATCATCACCGCACACACGCAGGCACTACCGCCCCCATCATCACCGCACACACGCAGGCACTACCGCCCCCATCACCACCGCACACACCGGCACTACCGCCCCCATCATCACCGCACACACAGGTACTACCGCCCCCATCATCACCGCACACACGCAGGCACTACCGCCCCCATCATCACCGCACACACGCAGGCACTACCGCCCCCATCACCACCGCACACACCGGCACTACCGCCCCCATCACCACCGCACACACCGGTACTACCGCCCCCATCATCACCGCACACACAGGCACTACCGCCCCCATCATCACCGCACACACGCAGGCACTACCGCCCCCATCATCACCGCACACAAGCAGACACTACCGCCACCATCATCACCACACACATGCAGGCACTACCGCCACCATCATCACCACACACACGCAGGCACTACCGCCCCATCATCACCGCACACACGCAGGCACTACTGCCCCCATCATCACCGCACACACAGGCACTACCGACCCCATCATCACCTCACACACGCAGGCACTAGCTCCCCTATCATGAAAGCACACTCACAGTCACTACCGCCCCCAAAATCACCGCACACACCGGCACTACCGCCCCCATCATCACCGCACACACACAGGTACTACCGTCCCCATCATGACAGCACACACACAGGCACTACCGCCCCCATCATCACCGCACACACGCAGGCACTAATGCCCCCATTATCACCGCCCCATCATCAACTCACACACGCAGGCACTACCCCCCCATCATGAAAGCACACTCGCAGTCACTACCACTCCCATCATCACCGTACACATGCAGGCACTACCGCCCCCATCATCACCGCACACACCAGTACTACCGCCCCCATCATCACCGCACACACACACACAGGTACTACCGTCCCCATCATGTCAGCACACATACAGGCACTACCGACCCCATCATCACCGCACACACGCAAACACTACTGCACCCATCATCACCGCACACACGCAAGCACTACCGCACCCATCATCACCGCACACACGCAGGCACTACCTGAGTGACGTCAGCGCTGACAGCACGACTCACTTCAGTTGCTCTGTGGAGCTCACAGTGAGCGGCGGTGTTTTACGGCCGCTCCTGTCAGCTGCCGATGTAGCAGAGCTGAAAGCGTCGTGGGACCTCGTGTGGATTACGTCGGACCTGGAGGGGTATTTGGGGATTAATAAAGTGGGGAAAGAGGGTGTTTTTTTGTCTTTTATTTCAAATAAAGGATTTTTTGGTTGTATTTGTTTATTTTGTTTATCTTACAGGTTAATCATGGGGGGGGTGTCTCATTGACACCTGCCATGATTAACTTAGGACTTAGTGGCAGCTATGGGCTGCCATTAACTCCTTATTACCCCGATTTCCACCGCACCAGGGCAATTCGGGAAAAGCCGGGTAGAGTCCCAGAACTGTCGCATCTAATGGATGCGGCAATTCCGGGCGGCTGCTGGCTGATATTGTTAGGCTGGGGGGCTCCTCATAAAGTGGAGCTCCCCATCCTGAGAATACCAGACATCAGCCGTGTGGCTTTACCTTGGCTGGTATCAAAATTGGGGGGGACCGCACGCTGTTTTTTAAATAATTTATTTATTTTACTGCAAGATATAGACCCGCCCACCTGCGGCTGTAATTGGTTGCAGTGAGACAGCTGTCACTCAGCGTGGGGCATGTCTGACTGCAACCAATCATAGGTGCCGGTGGGCGGGGGACGCAGGGAATACGAGATGGAATAATGAGCGGCCGGCATTTTCAAAAGCTGGAGAAGCCGCCAGAGCTTTGTGACAGTGTGCAGCGCCGCGCCGGTGATCGGTGAGTATGAAGGAAGGAGGGAGAGAGAGGGAGGGGGAGAGAGAGAGAGAGAGAGAGAGAGAGAGAGAGAGAGAGAGAGAGAGAGAGAGAGAGAGAGAGAGAGAGAGAGAGAGAGAGAGAGAGAGAGAGAGAGAGAGACTTTTTATGTGACCAGAAGTGAATTTACACAACGTCTAGGCATGCCCAGAAACAAAAACCGGATCCATCGTTGGTTTCCAGTGCCCATAGGCTTCCATTATACAACATGCCGGACGGCGCCGGATGTCAAAAATCGTTCCATGCTGCGTACTTTCCGGCAGCAGGATGAAGAAATTTTGCCGGATCCGGCAGACGCCGCATGCAACACCTAAGGCTGCTTTCACACATTGAAGCTTGGTTTCAGTTTGTTGTTGTGATTTTCCAAAATGGTAAAATAACCCCAAGACGATGCGGTAAAGAAGCAGGCGTTTTAAGGCGTAAAAACTGCAGCACGGATGCAATGTGTGAACACAGCCTTAGAGTGTGTGCATATTCTCAGTGTGTGACTGACGGCTCAGGTGTGTGATGCAATAGCTGGTTGTGGATGTCCTGCATAATACATAGTATAGTATAATGATACACAGGAGTATAATATAGTGTTATAATATACATCACAGTATAGCGTAATATTCATAAAGTATAACATAATACACAATATATTATCATGTGTCATAATACAGATAATAAAATGTACATATAATGCAGAGAATAAGGTGGAATATCAACACATTATACAAAGTATACTAGAAAATAAGAAGATAGTATAATACTACACATAATATAATACTAAACATAATAAAATATAATAGTACATATAATAATATAATAGTACACATAATAATATATAATATAATGCACATAATAATATAATATAATAGTACTTATAATTGAATAGTACACACAATATAATAATATAAAAGTACACATCATATAATACACATTATAATATAATATAATACACAATAATATAATAGTACACATATTAATATAGTGCGGCACAGCCTCTCACCGACTGCGATCTCCACCTCCAGCTCCTCTTGCCGGCAGCTCTTGAAGAACAGCAGAGCTGACGCTCCCTCCTCCTCCTCTGTGCTCTCGTTCAGAAACCGCAGAAGTTTCACTTCATCTTCTCCGTCATTCCGGTTGAGGAGTTCCTCGAAGCAGTTGGGATCCGTTAAGCCAAATCCGTAGATCACACGGTCCCGGATCCATTCCAGGCGCGGATCGTCCATGGTCGTGTTCTCTGCTGGACGCTGCCTGTCGGTTTGTAGTGTGTAACTATGGTAACGCGACGCTACCGGCTCTAGCAGCAGAGACTACGGAGGGGGAGAGAGTGCAAACTAGAACTGAAGCACTCAGCGCTCCCCCTGGTGGAAGCGGTGCTGTACTGCACACCTCTGAGCCCTGTCTCACGGCACTGATGTTCCTATATTGTCAATCTGCGGCCTGCTCCCTATCACAACTGCGACACTGACTCACAAGTGCTTTATAAGGCTGGGGTACATGGTGACTTTAGCCACAACACATTTCATGACACAACCAAGGGGTCGCTTGGTGGTGCCCCCACTACATCACAGCACAGTACAAGTGTATGGAGTCCCACGAAGGGACTGCGACAAGGAAGTCACAAAATCTTAGAGAGGTTGGACTTCTCACGACTTGCTTGTTGCCGTCACGGTCCGATTTCACTTATATTGTATGTGATGGAACAGCGGCACCGAGTGAACCTTGGTCATGTGACAGTGTAAGGCCGGGGCTACGTGCCAACGTGTTGTGCAACCAAAGACATTTATATAACTTTTAGACTGGGGCTACATAGTGACCATGGCCACGGCACAGGTCACGAGGCCAAAGATCGCTATAGGATGCCAAATTGAGGTGTAATACAGGTGAATGAGATCACATTGCAATCCCCAGGTGCCACGGCCCCAACAAAAAGGCACGAAAAGCCGGACCCAGGTGGATTCTTTATAACTGGCTCTTCAAGGTCTCATAACCATCACAATGTGACCACATTTATCTGCATTACGCGGAGATGCAGCACTGGCAAGTAGCGAACTATGGTCACGGCCAGTGTCACCAATGTCATCACAGCCAATGTCACCGTGTAGTCACAGATAGGTCGCATGCAACTTGCATTGAATTCTTGTTTTTATATAGTCTCTTGTATTTAGTACAAATAGTGCGTGGCCCTCCCTCTTAGTGAGCTGGGCATTTCATTCTGTGCATCCCATGTCTGTGTGTCCTGTTGGGACCCGGTCGCTCTCAGCCCTTATTCACATTGAGGCCTATTTTAGACCCATGGTAAGGTTTTAATATTAGAGAGTGTAGGTACTGTCCCAACTGGGTACACCTTGACGTTTGGTGGGATAGCTTTTTGCTTTTTTTGATCAAAAACAGTGTTTCTAAGTACCCTATGTTTATATGCACTATGCTTTTATTCAGTTGCAGTAGGATATACGTATGTTAATAATTTTTCCCTTGGTTTCTCTTTGTCTAATGGCCAGTGTGAACATGAGCTCACAAGCTCCATGTATACCATCTGATACTCCGGCTCACTTTTTTGTATTTATGTTTTTGTTTTTTCGCATTGACATCTATAGCCAGTCGTGTGTAAGTTGTAACCAGAAAATCAAACCGTTTGGGAGACATTACATCCGTGTGTCACTCTATGTTCGCAATCACAATACAAAACCATACGAAATGACGTGATGTCCCCATGTAGCCGTATCCTAATTTGTTCCATTTTCAAAGTTGTGCTCCACTCACCAGCCATAAACTTAAAAGCAAGCTGCATGCAGTTGTGTAGTCAGGCTCGGATTCATTCTGCCCGTGATTTGGGCAGCTTGGATTCACTTATGGGTTACTTTTTAGGTCTGTGAACTCTCTGTGATTTTCCTGTTTTTTATTTACAGCCATAATCAATAGTTTCTTAGGAAGCGAGAGGACAGCCGCAGCGCTCACTTCCTCTAGACGTCTGATTTCTCTGCAGGAGGGGAGATTTAAGCCAGCGCTGATTGTCTGCAGGTATCGCGTGGCATATAATGTCATACAGACATGGGAGAACCAGTGCTGCCACCGCTCGAACCACGGTTGCCAAATAAACTTTTCATTTTTTTTCTGGACAGCTTATCAAAAAAATAACTTTTTTAGTGACACAATGGCAAACCATAATAAATAGGGATGATCGAATACCTCAAATATTCGGTAACGCCCATATTTGCCGAATAGGTCGCCGCTATTTGAGTATTTGTGAATATTCGATGCACAATGTAAGTCTATGGGAAACCCGAATAGTTGCTGAATAGCAACTATTCGCACTTCCCATAGACTTACATTGCGCATCGAATATTCGCATAGCGGCGACCTATTCGTCGGATATTCGCGAAGCCAAATATTGCCAAATATTTGTGATATTCAATCATCCCTAATAATAAAGCCTTATGATGTTCAGTGATCCATGTTTACAGCCCATAATTGTGATCAGAAGACATCAGCTGCCTTAATATTTTTTTATTTTTTTTTTTACGAACAGGGCAAAAAAGGGTCGTATTTTTACATACTGTCCTGGAATTTCTGGAAAGTTGGCAACCCAGGCTGGAACGGCAGCGGCCCCGAGGGAGTATAACTGTTTTTATTTTGTTGGGGTGAAATACAGAAATTGAGGAGGGGGTCGTCTGAGCAGTGAACAAACCCCTTTAAGTACCAAAATATGATCAAGGCTGGGGCTGCACAGTGACTTTGGCCATGACACACTTTATGTGACTAAACATTGCTGGGATGGGATTGCATTGTGACTCGCAAGGTTCTGCAATAAGCAAGTCCCCCCCTTCCCTTTCACCAAGTCCTGTCCACTTTCCAAAACGTTGACTGTTCTGATGTAAAACCCTGAAAAGTTGAACATTTTTTCCCACTAGTATAAAAGTTTTGCAACATTTCAAGAAACTGGTGTAAATGACTTGATTAATCAGGTCTCTCGATTCTTTTCCATGTTTTGCAAGTAATTGTGTCTTATCCTCTGTTCTCCTCTTCTCTGACATGTCACTTAATGCTCCTGAGGTAGGTGGTGAATATGGCACCCATATTTTCAGATGCTAATCAGTGACTTGCATTGTTAAAAAGATGCAGCTTCAATTCCAAGACTTACATTAGAGCAATTGTCTCACGCTGTTGCTTAACTTCAACTCCAAACGTCCCTACCAGCTACACAGCCACAGGTTGGAGACCGGTGCATGCAAGGGTTTCCAGAGATTATTGCATTACATATGTATACATTTAAAAGTTGAGTTAATATTTTATGTCCTGATTGTTTGAATTTACAGACTCAAACCTTGAGTGGTATTACTGAGAGAACTAATAAGGAATAACGTTTGGAACTCCATTCTAAGTCTGAACTGGGTGCAAGAACCTAAAAAAACATCACTATATGGAGATAAGGTATGCACACCAGTGACTATGCAAGGGGAATACATGCAATAGCAGAAACTGCTGTGTAAATACTGACATGAAAAATCCAATAGTTATATGTAAGAATGAAAATGTGAAAAATGGAACCTGCATTACTGCCATGAACATATGAATAAAGAGAAATGTAGCTACTGAATTGATCAATGCAATAGAGCCCCAACACTACGCCAAAGTATTTCTCTACGTTGGGGTCCCTAGCTTGTGTGTGTCCTCTCATGCAGTTAAAAAACTTACCGTGTATGGGAAGCTGAGACCCAGGCTATATATGCGTATAATGTGGATTGGCAATAGGTGTGAGTGGGGTGGGTTCACAAACGAAAAACTATTAACAAATAAAGAATAACGTTTAGAACACCATTCTAAGTCTGGTTCTTGCACCCAGTTCAGACATAGAATGGTGTTCCAAACGTTATTCCTTATTTGTTAGTAGTTTTTCGTTTGTGAACCCACCCCACTCACACCTATTGCCAATCCACATGATACGTATATATAGCCTGGGTCTCAGCTTCCCATACACGGTAAGTTTTTTAACTGCATGAAAGGACACACACAAGCTAGGGACCCCAACGTAAAGAAATACTTTGGCGTAGTGTTGGGGCTCTATTGCATTGATCAATTCAATAGCTAAATTTCTCTTTATTCATATGTTCATGGCAGTAATGCAGGTTCCATTTTCCACATTTTCAGTCTTACATATAGCTATTGGATTTTTCATGTCAGTATTCACACAGCAGTTTCTGCTATTACATGTATTCCCCTTGCATAGTCACTGGTGTGCATACCTTCTCTCCATATATTACTGAGAGAACTGACGTCAACATTGATATTAAATGGGATTAATTACATCTTGTGATTTTTTATTTTTTTTCTACAAAGACCATTGGTCCACGTCTAAAAATGTTCTTGTGAACTGCCACATGGCTGTGCCTTGCTCGGTGTACTGCCCGTATGCTAGCAGTTTTCCATACGGAAAGAACATAGATGTTTAATATGATAGTCTGAACGAGCCACAAGGTGTAGAAGCTCAAAAAATAGTATCACATCAAGCAGTCTAGCCTTTTGGTGTATGGTGTATAATCACTTCTACTCCTAGGTTACATGTAAAAAAGGGTTCGGATGGGCATAGATCATGGTCCATATGAATATAGCAATGCCCAGACTGACATGGGTTCCCCCGCCCTGAACTTATTGTTAATCTTAGAGTGTAAACTGAGGTCCTTAGACATCCAATAAAAGACAACCGGCACTGCTGGACTATTCCCGAGACAATGAAGTATAAGCAGGGAACTCACTGTGAAGAGCAGCTAACCATGGCGTTGATAAACCCAAAGCACACAAGCATGAAATCCAGTAAGAAGCAATGAAAAGGTGGCACTCACTGATGCTGATCAGTCCTTTATTTCTTCACATAGAACACATGGGAGGATAGGTGCGGGACATGCATGGACGACGGCCATTTCGAGGCAGGACCTGTAGAAGCACAGCTTCGCACGAAACGGGCGTCCTCTATACATGTCCTACAACTACACTCCTGTGTGTTCTATGTGAAGAAATAAAGGACTGATCAGCATCAGTGAGTGCCGCTTTTTAATCACTTCTTACTGATGTCATTAGTGTGTGGTCCACGATTTTAATAGAATGATTGGGTTCGATTCGTTAAGGTGCTTACACCAGAAATCTGAGTTGAGCACAAAACATGCAACTTCTGATGTATTCAGGACATTGCTGGCCAGTTACATCAAACTGCACAGGGCCAGGCATTTCTGGCGCCAGCGCCCTCTGGGTATCAGACATGCTTGATTCATGCATGCCGCTTAATAAATCAGCAAAAAAATGACCAGCAGGTCCGAAAAGAATAAAGCAAGTGTGAACAAGTACAAGCTGCTATGACTGCATGATACACAAAGAAAGAATACAGCAGTACACTGTAAGCGCTAAGATGTATGCAACCATTGAAAATATGAAACTTAAGCTGCATTACTGCTATATGGAACATATTCGTTAAAATGAAGGTACTTAGCGCATAAATTAGTCAATTCATGACAGCCCACCAGCTGGAACAAGGCTTACATTTCTTTAAGGCCCCCTTCACACATCAGTGATTTCAATATGTATGACGCAGTTTTTATACGTACCAGAATCACGGACATATGCAGATCCATTAAAATCAATGGGTCTGTGCACACATCAGTAATTTCTCAGAGACCGTGTGTCTATGCGACACAAAAGCATGTCCGTGTGTTCCCCACGTAGACAAGTCCTTTTTTCTCCGGCATTAGTGATGTCCCACGAACCACATAGTGACGTGATCTGTGAGACACGTACCAGAGAAAACACGTGTTTTTGAAATAAAATGATTTTCTACACTCACCTGTCTCCAGTGATGCAGTCTCTGCTGCTGCTATCTCTTGCTCCAGGGCCCGCTCATTATGCTCATTGCATATTCATTGCATCGCGGACCCGGAAGTGTGACTGCAGCGCCGGAGACATCAGCACCACGGACAGCAGCGGCGGACAGGGGAGTATAAAGTTCATGCACACAGAGAGCCATATGCACCTTAAACACGTCAGTGAAAAACGTGTAATAGGACCCTAACCTAATATCATGCTTTCTTCCAAGCTAAAAGCCTACAAATTTAAAGTCAGGTAGGAAACAGCTGATGGAAGGAGTGCTCAGTCGGTCGAGGAGGCAATCACAACGTCCAATAGACTACTACAAAAACCTGTCCAGCACCTCCTAACACAGTGTTTCTCAACTCCAGTTCTCAAGGCCCACCAACAGATCATGTTTTCAGGATTTTCACAGTATTGCACAGGGAATAATTCCATCACCTGTACTATACTAATGAAATCCTGAAAAACAGATCTGTTGGTGGCCCTTGAGGACTGGAGTTGAGGAGCACTATCTAACAGAATAAAGCAAGAGTGAACAGGCACAACCTGCTATGGCTACATGATACACAAACAAAAGGTGCTGCTCAGATTTTTGTGGTATACTATCGGAGGGTATGACTGCCTCCTTGTATTTGCATAAATTACACATTGCAAATAGGACATTCCAGTTTTTATTCATTTTTTTATTTAAAAAAAAAAATCACAGAAAATTTGAAATACTGTACAATTGTTAGAAATATTCATATCATACATACAATATTACAAATATAAAATCTTTAACACATTTTGTAGCACTCAACCTTTAAATTTCATTTTTAGCTTAATTTAACAGAATTTTTAATACAGTTTACATTGTAAATTAGAGCGCAAAGAATATTTGTTTTCCATAAAACTTGTATAACCAAAGTTCTTCACAAAATATACCAATCATACATACTTTCATCTGGAGAGGTAGAAAATCTATGAAGAATGTCATCTCAGAAGTTAGTGGCTTACATTCATAAGCAATTAAAGGGTTATTCCTAACTCCAAGATCCTTTCCCCATATGTAGGAGGTGTAATAATAATATTAGCAAATGCCTCCAATTAGAAATTTTGTATAGTTCTTCTGATACACAGTGACTCTTACTTCATGTGCAGGGCATTGCAGTAGCTTAAGTATCTATGTTATCTATTTCTAGCATATAGTGACAGTTAGTTGCTAGTGGATGTAACCATGGATACCTAGGCTAGTACAATGAGGTAAGTGACAGTGAATCAGGAGAGCTATACTACATTTCTAATTGGAGGATTTTGCTAATATTATTATTATATCTACTACATATTGGGGTAAAATCTTGGAGATGGGAATACCCTTTTAATAAGAATTCACTAAAGTAGCGCACAATAGATTAAAAAAAAAAATAAAAAATTGAATAGCTTGGGTAGATTTCACATTTTGCGCCCAGACAGACAAAGATTTATTTAGTGCCATGCACTTCTTAAAAAATTAGGGGAGATAGTATTTGACTAAAGGCTATATAAACTCTTTGTCCAGATTTGAACCTTTAGGACCCGATTCATAAGGGCTGGAGTGTGGTATGCAAGTCTTGAACTGTATGTTATCGGAAGAGTCTTGTGCCTTGATGAATTTGCCGCATCCGTCCACTGTCATGTGCCACCACCAAAAATGTGCCTGCAGTCAGGTGCTGGAGTACATTTCCGACATAATTTACACTACTTCACTGGCATAAATTATCATGAATTAGTCGGGTGTGCTTGTCCACTTCATGTTCCAGCCTCGCCCACTTTGTTAAAGTCATTTGAGCTGGTCAGGATAGTGTAAAAACGCCAAAAATCGCAGACTTCCCTCAATCACCCAGTCTTCTATATGACAGCAGTGATTTGCTGGTTAAACACTGCCGTTACTTAGACAGTCTACAATTGTGATGTGCTTAGACTACAGTGTATCTATCTCTTAAGATACAGCTTCAGGGTTCGCTCACACTAGCGTATAGCTAGCGTATAACTCAGACGAGTTTGATCAGATGTTTTATCAGATAGCACTCACTCCAATGTTATACCATGGGTGAGTGCAGACTAGTATTTTTCCTCAAGTCAAGTCGGTATGAGAAAAAAAAAAATAAAATTGCTGAATACAGTGGAACCTTGGTTTACGAGAACAATCCGTTCTGGGAGTGTGCTTGTAAACCAAGTTACTCGTCTAGCAAAGCAAAATTTTCCATAGGAAATAATTAAAGCTCAAACAATTCGTTCCATAATTTGTGCAATGTCCCATCCTGGTCCCCGAGGTTTCACTGTACTATGGTTGGTAGCATATATAAGACTGCACACTCATTCAAGACAATAGGTGCGTGCAAAACATCAGACTGCACTCGGATGGCATCCAACACAGACAATGGAGAAGATGGAGAAATTAATCTCTCCGACTTCTCCACACCAGTACTCCGATTCCCGCATGATTAAGAATCGGACCACAGTGAATAACACTGGCTCATGCTCACAGCAGTGTATATGCATACAGCATCTAATTTTCTTGCATAAGAGAATCATCGGATGCTATACACTAATGTGAGCGTACCCTGACACTGCTCCCTCGGCTTCATTCTTGTAAGGGCTGACAGCGAAAAACCTATCACAAGCAGGAGGCAGGGGATAGAAGCTTAAGCTGCAACACATAGGACTTCTGTCCCCTCACACTTCAGGAGGTCCACTATGTCCTATGTTAATGCTACCATTTGATTACTCAAATCTGGTGATGAGTGAGCACCACCATGTTCTGGATGCTCAGTGGTGGACATTCAACTGCTCATTATGACTACCGAGCACACTCTAGCATGGGAGTGCTCACTCACAACTAAGCAAATGAAGAGACTTGCTCCTCTGCAAAGCTAGTGGCTTAATGGGAGATGTAGGCAAACCACACCAAAAGGGAAGAATAAATCAACATGGCAGCCAACACAAAATTGCCACTCCAACTAAAAAGTAATAAACAAGAATTCCTTTGTTACTCTTTAATAATGTCTTATGCTGTTCTATTTAGATAACAACAAATGCTGCTGGAAGGCCGCTTTAAGCTATGTTCACACTTGTGTTAGTTGCTTTTAAAAATCAAAATAGTATTATGATGCACTGTTTTCTACAGTATGTAAGAAAAAATAAACCTGGCAGACATAAGTAAGTTGTAGATGGGGGACAAGTCCTAGGAGATCTGTTGATAATGCTGTGAGACCTGAATGTAGCTCAGTGGTGAATACATCTTAAAAAGAGCAGGTGAAAGATACAAAAACCATGCTCATTAGGTTCTGTTCACACTACTCGTGCATGTCTGCATAACATACGGGGAAATATCCGTGTTGTATATGTCAAATGTATGAACTGGAAGGTACACAGCTAAATACATTCAGCAGTAATGATTTTGGATTGGGATCTTTAAAGGACTATGCTTTCTAATGCAGAAAAAAAATTACGTCGTCAACATTCCTGGTATACATGCGGTCCATTATAGGAAATGGATATATAGCATTTTCTCAATTGAGTGTTATTTTCAGGTATTGTTAATATGTAAAGTACAGCACTTTTGGTGATGCCTGTGTAAAAATAATTGCTCTCTGCATCCACATCTTGTATAAAAATGAGGTTTTAGGTGCTGTAAACCACAATTCAAAGATCGTCGATGTAGCTGATGTCCATTCATGTGAAAGTGTGTGTCCGACTGATATCACAGACTAAAAATGCTGCTAAACAGTGACACGAGTCTGTCAGCTCTGATGGAGAGCCTGAAATTGAAGCATTCTGCACAATGGATGTTTTCAGATTCTTTATGCAAGACTGGCATGGCTTACAACAATGAAACAGGTTGAATACTGAAGTAATTGATTTTGTGGATGATCTAAGAGTAATAGTGTGTAAATTCTGTTCTTTCACTGAGGCGTTCACATGGAGAATTCATCTTTAATACATATACAAGTCAAAAGGCAAAAAGGCAATTCAGTCCAGATGCAAGGCCATACTTTTAAAAGAGAAAGGGGTAAATTTGTATCCTGCACCAGAATAAAACTTGTTCTGAAATTCCACCCTGTTAAAGAAGAAAAAAAATTCAGTTACAGATATATTTTGCAGTGTAAATATGAGAATAACGTAAATTTATCAGAAAATGAGTCATATTTTCATAAGCTAGTTAAAAGAATCAGTCAGCAGGTTTTTGCTATGTAGTCTGAGAGCAACATTATGTAGGGGAAGAGACCCTGATTCCAGTAATGTGTCATTTACTGGGCCCAGTTTCACTGTTTCAATACTATCAGTGTTTTATCAACAGGAGATTACCACTACAGTACTAGGTGTCTCGAACCTTCTGGTCTGGTCCAGCCGAGCCCCCACTACTGATTGGCAGCTGTGTACAATATGTAGTAACAAAAAAGTTGCTAATCAGTGGTGTGGGAGGGGTTTTACCCAGTTTTCAGAAAAGGACAAAAATTAATTCACAGAAAAAGGCAGCCTTCCTTACCAACATCATAGCACTTTAGGATACAACTGACTCCCATGATAAAGGTAGGTCCAGCACAGGTGCGAAGTCCTGATCTAACAACCACTAACAAACCTCCCATTTCATAGAGGAGTGGTTGTCTAGTATTACAAATGCACACAGATAAGGCTTGTATAGAGCGCCAGTCACACAGATACACCCTATTATTTATGCTCAAACTTTGAAATCAGGCGGGCTACCTAGCACTATATAAGTGTACTCCACAGAACAGACATCCCAATTTACACAGCCAACACTAAGGGGCACTTTGCACACTACGACATCGCAAGCCGATGCTGCGATGCCGAGCGCTATAGTCCCCGCCCCCGTCGCAGCTGCGATATCATGGTGATAGCTGGCGTAGCGAACATTATCGCTACGGCAGCTTCACATGCACTCACCTGCCCTGCGACGTCGCTCTGGCCGGCGACCTGCCTCCTTATTAAGGGGGCGGGTCGTGTTGTGTCATAGTGACGTCACACGGCAGGCGGCCAATAGCGGCGGAGATGAGCAGGACGTAAAACATCCCGCCCACCTCCTTCCTTCCGCATAGCTGGCGTGAGCCGCAGGACGCAGGTAGGAGATGTTCCTCGCTCCTGCGGCTTCACACACAGCGATGTGTGATGCCGCTGGAACGAGGAACAACATCGTAACATCGGTCATTTCTAAATTATGGAAATGACTGATGCTACACCGATGATACGATTACGACGATTTTGCGCTCGTTAATCGTATCAAAAAGACTTTACACACTACGATATCGACAGCGACGCCGGATGTGCGTCACTTTCAATTTTACTCCACCGACAGCAAAACCTATGGGTATAAAAAATGCTGTCCGCACACTGCGTTTTTTTATACCTGCGGATTTACCCATGAAATTAATGTGCATGTCACTTCTTTTCTCCATAGATAATGGTAAAAAACTGCAGGGACCAACCCGCGGCAAAACCTGCGGGTGCAGTATTCTGCCAGAGGGTGCAGATTTTTCTTAGGCCTTTTTCACACGTCAGTATTTTGCATCAGTGTTTCGTCAGTGTGTCATCAGTATTTGGATGCCAAAACCAGGAGTGGAACTTACTAGAACAACTATAATTGAAAGACTGACACGTGTTGTGTGTTTTGGAGACACTCCTGGTTTTGGCATCCAAATACTGAGGACACACTGATGAAACACTGATGCAAAATACTGACGTGTGAAAGAGGCCTTAAGAAAAGTCAATTTTCTAGTGCGCACATAGCCTAAAGGGCCTGGCTTCATCCTGCATAAAAATGTGCAATGTAAAGATAAAACAAAGATACATGAAATATATAAGGTATTGCTCTATATTTTGGACAGAATATGCAAACTTGTAACCGAAAGTCAAGGGTGCTCATTGTCTTGCGAGTCCTTCCACTAAATTCAAAAACAATTCACAGAAAAGGACAGAAAAAAAAAAATCATAAAAATGGCAGCCTTCCTTACTAATAACAGATCCCAATACCAAAGCACAACTGCTGAACCCACTAAGCTAAGTGATACATTCCAGTACCCTCATCGCTTTATAAGCAAAACCTTGATGAAGGCTTTTTAAAAGCCGAAACATCGTTTTGCTTACGTGGAGGTGCACCCCTTTTTGCAGAAAATAAAAAAAAAAATCAAATAAAATAATTAAATTAACCTTTTTGTCTATATGTCTTTTTAGTGCTAGAGTTACCCTTTATAATTAGAGTTTCTTTTTCGCTCCTAATTGGGAGACCCAGACAGTGGGTGTATAGCTACTGCCTCTGGAGGCCGCACAAAGAACTACACTTAAAAGTGTAAGGCCCCTCCCCTTCTGGCTATACACCCTCCCGTAGGAGTACGGATTCCTCAGTTTTAGCTTTGTGCGCAGGAGGTCAGACACGCACGCATAGCTCCATTGTTTTTAGTCAGCAGCAGCTGCTGACTATGTCGGATGGAAGAAAAGAGGGCCCATACAGGGCTCCCAGCATGCTCCCTTCTCACCCCACTGTATGTCGGAGGTGTTTGTAAGGTTGAGGTACCCATTGCGGGTACGGCGGCTGGAGCCCACATGCTGATTCCTTCCCCATCCCTTTTTACAGGGCTCTGGGTGAAGTGGGATTACTGGTCTCCAGGCACTGAGACCGTGCTCCATCTACAGCCCCTGGAGAAGATGCTGGATGGAGCGGAGTACATCAGGGACATGGCCCTGCTTCCTCAAGGTACTCTGTGTCCCCGTGCATTTGGCGCTCACACCGCAGCATGCTGGGTGTTGTAGTGCGCCGGGGACATCAGCGCTGCGGCGCTTGTGCCATAGCCTCATTCAGCTTCGCTGAAGCAGGCACACTTTTGGGAAAAGGTCGCGCCGGCCGCTGGGACTGCGGCGCGGCTGGCACTTGTGGTGCGCCGGGGACTTCAGCGCGGGCCGCGCTTTTACGGCGGCCGCGCTGATAACTCGAGTCCCCGGCTTTTGCGGCCTATTTCCGTTCGTTCCCGCCCCCGGACCTGCCAGTCAGGAGAGGGGCGGGACGCTGGTCAGTGCATCAGCGCTGAGGGCCGGAGTCGTTTTTACATACTCCAGCCCTCACAATAGGCACAGAGGGGACACTGTTTCCCGCACTTTTGTTTGGGAACTCCCACGGACCGCCCCTCTCCACAGACGCCGGCAGCCATTCCTGCTGACACGCTGAGCTGCAGAGGGGAGCCGGGGAGACCCAGACAAGGAATTCTGCGCCTCTTACCCGCTATTCAGCGGGCGGTAAGCAGCCCTTTGGGCTCACCCCCTCTTGTGCCAGTAGTAATCTTAGTATTTTGTTCCTGCAAATACTTTGTACTGCATAGCGCTTGTCGCCCTTTGGCTATAGACTCTCTCACATTGCAGAGAGCCAACAGCATGTCGTCCGCAAAACGCAAGGGTGCCAAGGCACAGACATTATATGCTTCCTGTACCGCATGTGGGACTTTTCTACCGGCAGGCTCCACTGACCCCCATTGTGTGCAGTGCTCGGCCCCTGCGGCGCTTGCACAGTCGGGACCTCTGCTGGACGTGACCCAGGGTGTACCACCTGTGAATGCTGTCCAGGTGACAGGAACTGAGTTTACAGCTTTTGCTGACAGAATGTCTCTCACTATGTCACAAATTCTTGACGCATTGCGAGCTAGGCCTGTACTTCAGGCCACGGACACTGTACAATCATTGCCCCCTGGTCCCCCTCAGCTGAATTACCTCCAAGCTCCGGGACGGGCACATACACCTCAGGGTGAAGACTCTGACTCGGACGATGGCCCCAGGCAACCTAAGCGGGCTCGCTATGAGGGGCCTTCACATTCATCTCAATGGTCAGGATCCCAGCGAGATGAATCTATGGGTGATGAAGCGGACGTCACTGATCAGGATTCTGATCCTGGGACCGCTCTCAATCTAGATACACCAGATGGTGACGCCATAGTTAATGATCTTATAGCGTCCATCAATAAGATGTTAAATATTTCCCCACCAGCTCCTCCTGTAGAGGAGTCAGCTTCGCAGCACGAGAAAATCCATTTCAGATATCCTAAGCGTACATTAAGCACTTTTCTGGACCACGCTGACTTTAGAGACGCAATCCAGAAACCCCACGCTTATCCGGAAAGGCGTTTTTCTAAACGGCTTAAAGATACACGCTATCCTTTTCCCCCTGAGGTGGTCAAGGGTTGGACCCAGTGTCCAAAAGTGGATCCTCCAATTTCCAGGCTTGCAGCTAGATCCTTGGTTGCAGTTGAAGATGGAGCGGCACTTAAAGATGCCACTGACAGGCAGATGGAGCTCTGGCTGAAATCCATCTATGAAGCGATTGGAGCCTCGTTAGCGCCATCTTTTGCTGCCGTATGGGCACTCCAAGCTATCTCAGCCGGGCTTGTGCAAGTCGACTCAGTCACACGTGCATTTGCCCCGCAGGTAGCACCATTGACCTCGCAAATGTCGGCATTCGCGTCGTACGCGATTAATGCTGTTCTTGACGCTACAAGCCGCACGGCAGTGGCGTCAGCCAACTCCGTTGTTTTGCGTAGGGCCCTGTGGTTGAGACATTGGAAAGCAGATTCTCATTCCAAGAAGTGCTTAACCAATTTGCCTTTTTCTCGTGACCGATTGTTTGGAGAGCGTTTGGATGAAATCATCAAACACTCCAAGGGTAAGGACTCATCCTTACCGCAACACAGACAAAACAAACCCCAACAGAGGAAGGGTCAGTCTGGTTATCGGTCCTTTCGAGGACCGGGCAGGTCCCAATTCGCCTCGTCACGCCCAAAAAGGACAGCCGGAGGAACCGTTGCCAAGACGGCGTCCTCCTGACTTGCAGTCTCTGATTCCCACACCCTCGGTCGGTGGGAGGCTTTCCCACTTTGGCGACATTTGGCTGTCACGCGTCAAAGACCGTTGGGTGAGGGATATTCTGTCTCACGGGTACAGGATAGAGTTCAGTTCTCGTCCGCCAACTCATTTCTTCACAACTTCTCCACCACCAGACCGAGCCGATGCTCTGTTGCAGGCGGTGGCCGCTCTAAAGGCGGAAGGAGTGGTGATCTCCGTCCCTCTTCAGGAACAAGGTCACGGTTTTTACTCCAATCTGTTTGTAGTCCCAAAAAAGGACGGATCGTATCGACCGTCCTGGATCTAAAGTTGCTCAACAGACACGTAAAAGTCAGGAGGTTCCGGATGGAATCCCTACGCTCCGTCATAGCCTCAATGTCTCAAGGAGATTTTCTAGCATCAATAGATATCAAAGATGCGTATCTCCACGTGCCGATTGCGCCAGAGCATCAGCGTTTCCTACGCTTCGTCATACACGACGAACACCTGCAGTTCGTAGCGTTACCTTTCGGTCTGGCAACAGCCCCCCGGGTCTTCACCAAGGTCATGGCAGCAGTAGTAGCTGTCCTGCACTCGCAGGGCCACTCGGTCATCCCGTATCTAGACGACCTGCTTATAAAGGCACCCTCTCAAGAGGCATGCCAACACAGTCTGAAGGTGGCACTAGACACTCTCCAGAGTTTCGGGTGGATTATCAACTTTCCAAAGTCGCATCTCATCCCGACCCAATCTCTGACTTATCTTGGCATGGAGTTTCATACTCTCTCAGCGATAGTGAAGCTTCCACTGGACAAGCAGTGTTCGCTAAGGACAGGAGTGCAATCTCTCCTTCAGAGCCAGTCGCACTCACTGAGGCGCCTCATGCATTTCCTAGGAAAGATGGTAGCAGCAATGGAGGCAGTCCCGTTCGCGCAGTTTCATCTGCGCCCTCTACAATGGGACATTCTCCGCCAATGGGACGGGAAGTCGACGTCCCTCGACAGGACTGTCTCCCTCTCTCAGACTGCCAAGGACTCTCTGCGTTGGTGGCTTCTCCCCGCCTCATTGTCACAGGGAAAGTCGTTCCTTCCTCCGTCCTGGGCAGTGGTCACGACGGATGCGAGCCTATCAGGGTGGGGAGCGGTGTTTCTCCACCACAGGGCTCAGGGGACGTGGACTCAGGAAGAGTCCACCCTGCAGATCAATGTTCTGGAAATCAGAGCAATCTACCTTGCTCTGCGAGCCTTCCAACAATGGCTGGAAGGCAAGCAGATTCGGATTCAGTCGGACAATTCCACGGCGGTGGCGTACATCAACCACCAAGGGGGAACACGCAGTCGCCAAGCCTTTCAGGAGGTCCGGCGGATTTTGACGTGGGTGGAAAGCAAAGCGTCCACCATATCCGCAGTTCACATCCCAGGCGTGGAAAACTGGGAAGCAGACTTTCTCAGTCGCCAGGGCATGGACGCAGGAGAATGGTCCCTTCACCCGGACGTGTTTCAGCAGATCTGTTGCCGCTGGGGGACGCCGGACGTCGATCTGATGGCGTCACGGCACAACAACAAGGTCCCAGTTTTCATGGCACGGTCTCACGATCACCGAGCGCTGGCGGCAGACGCCTTGGTTCAGGATTGGTCGCAATTCCGACTCCCCTATGTGTTCCCTCCTCTAGCATTGTTACCCAGAGTTCTCCGGAAAATCAGGTCCGACTGCCATCGAGCCATTCTCGTCGCTCCAGACTGGCCAAGAAGGTCGTGGTACCCGGATCTGTGGCATCTCACGGTAGGCCAACCGTGGGCACTACCAGACCGTCCAGATTTGCTGTCTCAAGGGCCGTTTTTCCATCTGAATTCTGCGGCCCTGAACCTGACTGTGTGGCCATTGAGTCCTGGATCCTAGCGGCCTCCGGTTTATCTCATGAAGTTGTTGCCACAATGAGACAGGCTAGAAAACCATCCTCAGCTAAGATCTATCACAGGACGTGGAAGATATTCTTAGCTTGGTGCTCGGCTCAGAGGGTTTCTCCCTGGCCATTTGCATTGCCAATTTTTCTTTCCTTCCTGCAGTCTGGGTTGGAAAAAGGTTTGTCGCTTAGCTCTCTTAAGGGTCAAGTCTCCGCGCTATCCGTATTCTTTCAGAAGCGCTTGGCACGACTTTCTAAAGTACGCACGTTTCTCCAAGGAGTTTGTCATATCGTTCCTCCTTACAGACGGCCATTGGAACCCTGGGATCTGAACAAGGTTCTCATTGCTCTCCAGAAGCCGCCTTTCGAGCCTTTGAAAGAGGTTTCCCTTTCTCGGCTTTCACAAAAAGTAGTTTTTCTTGTGGCGGTCACGTCTCTTCGAAGAGTGTCCGAGCTAGCGGCGTTATCTTGCAAATCTCCCTTCCTGGTGTTTCACCAAGACAAGGTAGTACTGCGTCCAATTCCAGAGTTTTCTCCCAAGGTGGTTTCTTCCTTTCATCTCAATCAGGATATCACTTTGCCATCTTTGTGTCCGCATCCAGTTCACCAATTTGAAAAAGGTTTACATCTGTTGGACCTGGTGAGAGCACTCAGGATTTACATTTCTCGCACGGCGTCTCTACGCCGTTCTGATGCGCTCTTTGTCCTAGTCGCTGGTCAGCATAAGGGATCGCAAGCTTCCAAATCCACCCTGGCGCGGTGGATCAAGGAACCAATTCTTCACACATACCGTTCTGCTGGGCTTCCGATTCCATCTGGACTGAAGGCCCATTCTACCAGAGCCGTTGGTGCGTCCTGGGCATTGCGGCATCAGGCTACGGCTCAGCAGGTGTGCCAGGCGGCTACCTGGTCGAGTCTGCACACGTTTACCAAACACTATCAAGTGCATACCTACGCTTCGGCAGATGCCAGCCTAGGTAGACAGGTCCTTCAGGCGGCGGTGGCCCACCTGTAGGAAAGGGCTGTCTGACAGCCCGTTCATGTGGTATCTTTTTACCCACCCAGGGACTGCTTTTGGACGTCCCACTGTCTGGGTCTCCCAATTAGGAGCGAAAAAGAAGAAGGGAATTTTGTTTACTTACCGTAAATTCCTTTTCTTCTAGCTCCAATTGGGAGACCCAGCACCCGCCCTATTTGTTCTTAGGGTTTCGTTTTTCGGGTGCACATGTTGTTCATGTTGTTTCTTAAGTTCTCCGATCTTGTTATCGGATTGAATTTGTTTTTGAAACTGTTATTGGCTTTCCTCCTCCTTGCTTTGGTACTAAAACTGAGGAATCCGTACTCCTACGGGAGGGTGTATAGCCAGAAGGGGAGGGGCCTTACACTTTTAAGTGTAGTTCTTTGTGCGGCCTCCAGAGGCAGTAGCTATACACCCACTGTCTGGGTCTCCCAATTGGAGCTAGAAGAAAAGGAATTTACGGTAAGTAAACAAAATTCCCTTCTTTATCACTCAGCTGATTGAAGGATCCTCTAGTACACTGGTGAAGAAAATATTTTTTACATAAAATTACCCTACATTCCATAAATTTGTTTTTTCAGTAAAATAAATATGTGAAGCCAATGAATAAGGCTACCTAATAAAACGTACCAGTGTAATCGAAGGGCATGAAGGAAGGCAGACATGCCCTCCATAACTAAAAGAATGAAAACGGTCAAACAAGAAAATGCAGCCAGTGCGGGCACCAGCAAAAACACTCCTACGTAAGAGGGCAGCACACAGAGGCCTTTACTCAGCACCATTGTCCACAACACCTCTGACAGCTCTGAAAGGGAAAGAAGAAAGCATGTGCTTAACATTTTTAGAACAATCAACATTCATATCATTTTATTACAATTTACATGACATCAAAATATTTTTCAGTTTGTTTTTTTTTAAACCATAATATTGGTAGCTATATACGCAGTGTTTAGGCCGCATGGCTGCAGGTACATGGGAAGCTTGTGTTTCTTATGTGCTTCACCTCTAGTGACTACGTTTTGCACCATTCTTGTAGAACTATTTTGCTCCTTTCTAAATTGTGCACGGTTTGTTTTAAAAAAAAAAAAAAAATGTTGTGCTAACTCCTACAAAAATCTAAAACCTCTATTTGTATTGCCCTTATAGGACCTTCTTTATCTATTTTTACATCCTAACTGTGGACTGGGTTGAAAAATCTATATTTTAAAGACGATTTCCCTATATACATGGATTATGATGCACTACCACATTAAGAAGATTGCAAACTGAATTTTATGGAATCGTCTGTTACAAATATGGAATGTGCATGCTATTATTGTGTTATTATGCAGTCTATGTATGGGTTAAAAAAATCTATATGGTATAAGACATTATTGTTGTATTTTAGTGATTATTTCCCTGTGTATACATGGATTATGGTGTACGGTCACTATAAGTAGACTGAAACTGAATTCTCCTGGTCTCTTCTTTGATTGTTAATCTATTATGGTGTGGCTTTTTTTAATTATGGATTAACTGATTTATATTAGAGACGTGTGTCAATCAAATATCTATGTATCCTCTAGTGACTGTGAGGTAAAAACCCACAATACAAAACACCTGCAATTAATGGCACAACTGTGTACAATTGTGCCGCACCATTATTAACTGGGATGTCTAGACTGCTACGAGCACAGCACCCTGAGGCTATGTGCCCACGTTGCGTGTTTACATGCAGTTACGCTGCGATCTGCAGCGCAGCGTAACTGCATGCGTCCTGCGTCCCCTGCACAGTCTATGGAGATTGTGCAGGAGCCGTGCGCACGTGGTATATTAGAACGCAGCGATTCGGCTGCTGCCCGAATCGCTGCGTTCTAAGAAGTGACATGTCACTTCTTCCGTGCGGTTTGCATGCTGTCTATAGGGAGAGGCAGCATGCAGAGCGCACTAATCTGCCGGCACCATGCGCTTCAGAACGCAGCTGTTCAGCTGCACTCTGAAGCGCACCTTTTAGGTGCGGTGCACAGCGCACACGTGCGCACATAGCCTAAGGGTGCGACCGCACTTTGCTTTTTTGCTGCTTTTTCAACTGCAGCATTTAATGCCAAAATGGATGTGTTCTGCTTTTCAAGCAAAGTCTATGGGAATTTGGGTTTCTAGACCGCACTGTGCAGTTCAAACTGCAGCCTTTTTGTTGCAGAACTTTGGTCAAAAACTCAGCTTTGCAGTGCAAAACCCAAATTGGCAAAAACAATTGACACATCCATTTTGGCATTAAATGCTGCAGTTGAAAAAGCAGGTAAAAAGCAGGTAAAAAGCAGGTAAAAAGCAAAGTGCGGTCGCACCCTAAGGCTGCATTCACATGTTGAGGTCATTTTGCCCTTTTTTTTCATACCATGTTGCAAAAAAATGCTGCAAGAATTGACATGCTGCAGATTGAGAGAAAACAAAAACCTTATGATGGTTCAAATCTGCAAGGAAACAATCAGCAGCATGTGTATGAGATTTTAGATAACTCATTTAATTTGCTGAACCTGTAAAACGCTGCATTTTTTCCACAGCAAAAACAGGCACAAAAGTGGCGTGTGAACAAGTCTTAGGGGTACTTTGCACGCTGCGACATAGCTAGCCGATTGTAGCGATGCCGAGCGCGATAGTTCCCGCCCCCGTCGCAGCTGCGATCTCTTGTGATAGCTGCCGTAGCGAACATTATCGCTACGGCAGCTTCACACGCACTTACCTGTCCTGCGACGTCGCTCTGGCCGGCAACCCGCCTCCTTCCTAAGGGGGCGGGTCGTGCGGTGTCACAGCGACGTCACATGGCAGGCGGCCAATAGAAGCGGAGGGGCGGAGATGAGCGGGACGTAAACATCCCGCCCACCTCCTTCCTTCCTCATTGCAGGCGGGACGCAGGTAAGGAGATGTTCCTCGCTCCTGCGGCTTCATACACAGCGATGTGTGCTGCCGCAGGAACGAGGAACAACATCGTACCTGTCGCTGAAGCGAAATTATGGAAATGACCGACGCTACACAGATCACTGATTTTCGACGCTTTTGCGATCATTTATCGGTGCTTCTAGGCTTTACACGTTGCGACGTCGTTACCGGCGCCGAATGTGCGTCACTTTCGATTTGACCCAGACGATATCGCAGTAGCGATGTCGCAACGTGCAAAGTACCCCTAAGGCTATGTTCACACACTGCATCTTTTCTTAACCACAAAAATGCAGCGTTTTTGGCCCCAAAAAAGGCACCTGCAGCAAAAACGCATCAAAAAACGCATGTGTTTTTGACACATTTTGCCCAATGCGTTTTTTAAGTGAAATCTATTGACTGGAAGAGCTCAAAAAACGCAAAAAGAATTGACATGCTGCATCTTCAAAAACGCAGCCAAAAAAAGATTCACTGTGTGGACAGCAAAATAGAAAGCTCAGACTTTGATGGGAGAAGGAAATGCATGCATTTAGGTGCATCTTTGTGACCTCAAAAACGCCCCAAAAACGCAGTAAAAGATGCCCTGTGTGAACATAGCCTTACGAGTATGTAAACAAGAGGTCATTGTGCTGCATTTTTTTCTGTTTCATTGAATCGTGGCAAAATCACGCAGCGCCATCACACCATGTGCACATACACGAAAGTACTCAGCTGCAAATCACAACCATCTCGCTCCAAAATAAATGCAGTGTAAAGTCTTTTTTTCCCATATTCAAAAATAACATAATACTATTAGGCTATGTGTCCACGGTAGAATGTACCTGCGGATTTTTCTGCATGAAAAACCGCGACTCTCGCGTCAAATCCGCACCTTTTTTTTGCCGCGGATTTACCGCGGAATTGCCGCGGATTTTGATGCTGATTTTTTTTTTTTCTTTCCCAATTCTATAGCCAAAATCCGCACCAAAATCCGCAACAATAATTGACATGCTGCAGATTTTTCCGGATCAAAATCCGCGGCAAATCCGCCGCGGAAAAATCCACAGCATGGACACAGCATTTCCAAAATGCCATTGAAATGGCTTGGAAGTGCCGCTGCTGCAGATTTTCGGAAAATCCGCGGCAAATCCGCGGCAAAATCCGCGCAAAATCCGCAGCGTGGGCACATCGCCTTAAACTGCAGAAAAGTTACATAACAGGTGTCACGTATGAGAGGCAACACTTACGAGCATGTGCCAGGCTTAGAGCCCAGAGACGCAGGTAGGAGGCAGTGTTGGAAATACATCCCAGGCAGTACTCAATGGTGTGGATTGCCTGATTTATAAATATCTCCGCCACATCAAACTGCAAAAGAAACCAAGACAGCAATAAGATGTCATGTTCACACATACGGGAGTCAGTCTGGATTTAGCCGCTGCTCACAATCTGCAGGAAATAGAAAGAAATGTAATATTTTATACCACATTCGAATACAGTGGAATATTGAATACGCTGCAGATAGCGGATGTTGCCACTGGATCTTGCCTTTAATTACTACAATTCAATAAAAAATGGGCTAATCACTGTGTATATCCGCTGCCACATCTGTAGCAGAAATGTGGGATTTTTTTCCAGAAATTCACAATCTGATACATGATAACAGTATGGTTACATAAGACAACGGTGTACTGGGGGAACATGGATATATAAAGCCAGACAATGAAGACTTTAGTCACCTCCTCTTTTTCCCTTTCATGGCCTGTATGATTGCCGCCCTCTTCCGGGTCATGTGATCGAAGTAATGACAGCTCTTCCTCGCTGCCACGCCGAACTAACGCATATCCTTTCTATCAGAAAAAATAAATATCGTTATATGGCTAGAAATATAAGAGGTCCGAGAAATGTCTCTAACTGTACAGATGTGTTTACGTTTAGGTCTTTCTAGTTGATTAACCCTAGAACGCGCAACCATAGAAATTTGTACAGCCCCGGGGCTCGGCTGGCTGCCGAGCCGCTCGGATCCATGCTCGTCGGTGAGTGGCTCGAGCTCCTTCCGGACCCAGAACTCTGAAGGGATGATGGCGCTACGTGAGGGGTGGTGTTCGGTGGGGAGGTTCACGGCAGGGGCCGCGGTTGTTTGGGGGGTTAAGTTCGTGACGCCACCCACGGGTTGTGGTGAGTGAGTGGGCACCACCGCTGCCGTTGACTACGCTCCCGGGGACGGTGTTGTGCAGCTTGGTGTCGATCCGCTCCGTGGGCAGGGGTTGGTGGCTCCGGGGGCCCGAGGGCACTGTTGTACTCACTATTATAAATACACCGGAGTCTCTGGTAAACCAAAAGGATGGTGGTCGGTGCCCGCAGCCGGCTGCGCTTTGCCCCTTACTCAGGTTGGTGGTTCTCGCCTTTCTCCTGCACCTCTGTAGTAGAATGTTGACTTCCTTCGCTTCAGCGACGGGGGTCCGCTCCCCGGCTAGTGAATATCGGGGGAGCCCGTTTGCCCGCAGACGGCGGCCCGTGGGATCTCTATGCCTGGGCGGTGACTTTCTATCCCCCTGGTTGGGCTGTTGCCTTCAGTCGGGACTTGAATGGGAAAGAACCTAAGGTCCAGACCCCAATCAGTGAATTCGACTCGGTCCAGTGGCTTCTGAGCCTCGTACTGAGCCTGAGTACCCCTCCTGGTGCTCCGGTTTCCGTTCGGTTCCCCGGTTCGGTACCGGCGGGCCACTACCCTGTCCCTGACTGTTCCACCGGCTGTCTTCCCGGCTCCTGCAGACGGCCACCACCGTCTGCCTCCTGGCCACAGGGTATCCGGACTCCTATGCAGATCCCTGACAGACGTTACTCCTCACTACTCCACTTCAACTCCTCTCCTTTTCACTTCCCTAACAGGTCTCTCTCTGTTTTCCCGCCTCAGGCTATCCGAACTCCTCGGTGGGTGTGGCCAACCGCCTGGCTCCGCCCCCAGGTGTGAACGTCAAGACCTGAGAGGGGTGACTCAGGGTTTTTTAGGTTGGCTGCTGATACCTTTTTAAGGGCTGGTGTTTGTGCAGGGGGCCTACCTGTGACTACCTGGCTAGTCTAGGGTGTCACAAATCTACCATAGAAAACAAGTGACCTAGCAGGCCTGCGAGGCCCCAGGTATGCGTTATAGGGTTAAATAGCTGCAGCAAAATACATTTAAAAAACAAAAACACAAAACAAAACACAAAATGTTCCACTGTAGAACATTGTCCACCATTGTTTTAGGGTAAGCAATCTTCCTATACATACAGACAACATTTTCTGAAATTACTTTACTACAGATCGCCATGAGATCTACTTCTTTACAAAATGCCGTTGAAGCTGTAGGTCCAGCAATTCTAACATAATACGGTATTAAAATAGTCAGGGTTAAAGGACAAATAGAATGCAGCGTACCCGGTAATTTCCAAGCGTCTGACCTCCGTGGTGCTGCCAGTACAGATACAGTGGCTTCCCAAACAGTAGCACAGGAAAGCAGAGGAACACAATCACCACCAAGAATATTTGGAAACCAAACTAAATGGAGAAAAAAAAAAATCCAACTGTGACTTCCAGCGTAATGTTATTAAAATAGTGTATTCTGCTTCTGTATTACAAGAAAATATAACAAGTAAATCACAATAAGAAGTGAAAGTGACTGTCCGGGCTTCCCTGTTAGTGACCTGTGTTTATCTGATCTTTTTCTCATGGCTGGTTTACGATCTGCACTTTATAATCATTCTGTCCTGATTGACTTCTCACGTGGCAGGTTTGATGTGGTCTGGGGGTCATGCCTGGATGGTCTGTCATTGTGATTGTAATGATGTTTTGTTTCAGCTTGCAAAGCGCTCACTCGGCCGAACCCGCCTATGATCTCTATGAGAAAGCTGCTGACTGACAGGGAGAACAATGCAATCAGCAGTCCAAAATAACAAAGGCGCAATTGACATCTCTCCTGGCCATCAGTCGTCTGGCACCCCCATACCAGTTACGTCATTCGCTAAACCCATTAATATTGATGACTTCATTCGATATTAGTCTAATGTGTTCAGGGGCCTTAAAGGGAATTTGACAGCAGGTTTTGGCTACCTCATCTGAGAGCAGCATAACGTAGGCAAGGAGATTCTGAACCTAACGATGTATCCCTTACATTACTGGGTGCAGCCGTTCTGACACAAATCAAAGATTTTAGATTCAGGTCATGTAGCTGAGCCCAGGGAGCTGTCCCCGCCCACACCAGGCTCTCTATAGATATTGTATAGTGACAGTGAGGTATCAATCACAGCAGAGGGCATGTCAGACATCTCTGCACCCGAGTTTCTAGCCCTGCAATAAGGGTTCTGTTACTTAAACAAACATAGCAAACAAATAAACAAAAGATCGGACTGTGACAAAAAAGAGAATTTTGTTACTTACCGTAAATTCTTTTTCTTATAGTTCCGTCATGGGAGACCCAAACCATGGGGTGTATAGCTACTGCCCCCTGAGGACACACAAAGTTACTACACTTAAAACGTGTAGCTCCTCCCTCCTAGCATATACACCCCCTGCTAGCCAGTCCTAGCCAGTTTAGTGCAAAAGCTGAAGGAGGACATCCACCCACAAGAAGAGACAGAGTAAAATCCGGAAGAACCGGAACCTCTGTCTACAACAATAACAGCCGGTGAAGACACACGGAACAAGAAACCTGCCAACAGGCAATAGGGAGGGTGCTGGGTCTCCCATGACGGAACTATAAGAAAAAGAATTTACGGTAAGTAACAAAATTCTCTTTTTCTTTATCGTTCCTATGGGAGACCCAAACCATGGGACGTTCAAAAGCAGTCCATGGGTGGGAATAAACAGACAACTGAGAAGCAGGTAAACCTAACTTCACAAATGGGCGACAGACGCCGGAAAAATGCGTCTGCCCAAGCCCGCGTCTGCCAAAGCATGAGCATGCCTTGGGTAGTGCTTCGAAAAAGCATGCAGACTAATTCGAGCTGCAGTGTGACAGACCTACTGAGCCGTAACCTGGTGCCTGAAAGCCCAAAAAGGCGCCGACAGGTCTGATCAAATGTGCTCTGATCCCCGGCGGGGAAGGCACTTGAGTATACTTGTAGGTCTCGAAAGTGGCCGACCTAAGCCAACGAATCAGGGTCGGCTTAGATGCCGAGAGACCTCTACGCTGACTAGCAGTCAGCACCAGAGAGAGGTGCACCGCCTAATAACGGCGGTGCGAGACACAGAGATCCGGAGCTCCCGCGCCAGATCCAGGATATGCAACACTTCCTCAAGCGATGAACAGGAGCCGGACAAAAGGAAGGCAGGAAAATTGCCCCGGATAAGGTGGAAGCAGCAACCACCTTAGGGAAAAAAAAGTCCGGAGTCGGACGAAGACCACCTTGTCTTGATGCAAAAGACCAAAAAAGGGGGTGACTCCGAGAGAGTGCAGCCAGAACTCTCTGGCGGGAAATTATAGCCACTAGAAAGACTACTTTCTGTGAAAGATGAAACAAAGAAACCTCCCCAAGAGGCGCAAAGGGGGTTTCCGGGAACCGGGAGGACCGGATTAAGGTCCCAGGCTCCATAGGCTGCCGGAAAGGCGGAATGATGTGAGATGCGCCCTTAAAGGAGCGCACCGGAGCCAGCCGGACGATACGCCGCTGGCACATACTGACAGAGCCGAGACCTGTCCCTTAATAAGGGATAGTCCTAGCTGTAGACCGGACTGTGGAAGGGACAGGAGGGTCGGCAAGGCCAAAGAGGTCAAAGGACACTTTTGAGCTCGAGTCGTAGCGGAGATGACTTCAGGAAGGATATAAGAAGTCGCCAAGATCCAGGACTCAAGAGCTACGCCGTCAATCTGAGAATCCAGAATTCTGACGGAAAAAACGGACCCTTTGAGAAAAGGTCTGAACGGTCCGGAAGATGCCATGGCAACCCAACGGACAGAAGGAGCAGGTCAGAGTACCAAGCCTGCCTGGTCAGTCTGGAGTAGGAGAATGACCCGACGGCCCCCTTTACTGATCTTGCGCAGGACTCTGGACAAGAGGTAGAGGGTGAAATACGTAAAGAGACGAAGCTGGGATCAAACATGAACCAGTGTGTCTACCGCAAAACCTGAGGATTGTGGACCACGGTTGGACAGCTGAAATAGTCTGCCTCGCAGTTTTCACATCTAGGATGTGGGCTGCGGATACGGTGGACTAGGAGTCCCTTGTCCACTGAAGAATGTTGAGCCGCCAAGATCGCCAGGCGGCTGAGTGTCCCGCCCTGGAAGCTGATGTAGGAAAACGCTGTCACGTTTTCCGACTGGACTCGAATGTGCCTAGCCGCCAACAGATGGTGAAGGATTAGAGAGCTAGAAATACAGCTCTGATTTCCAGCACATTGATCCAGAGGGCTGATTCGGACAGAGTCCAAGCGCCCTGCGCTCCACGGTGGAGATATACTGCTCCCAAGGTGGATAGGCTAGCCTCCTGGTGAGGATCACCCGGGACGGGGCCAGGAAGGAGCGCCCCTGAGACAGAGTGGCCGAAGCCACCACTGAAACGAGCCCCTGGTCAGTGGCGAAGCCACCACCCCGTGGGAGGAGGGAGTTCGCTTGTACAGCGGAAAACATCCAGTCTCAGAGGACGCAGGAGAAACTGGGCAAGGAATCGCTTCCATTGACGCCACCGTCTGACCAGCACCCGTATATGGTGTCTGATTGAACGTCGTCGACCGCCCTGTGGAGGGAGTACTGATCGACTAAGAGCAGCTTCACAAGTGCCGACAGAATCTCAAGAAGGCCGTCCAGGGCAAAAGATCACTGCCAATCCCTAGGGGTGCAGGACCCTAATCACAGCTGCCCCAATGAGAATACTCGAGGGGCCGTGGCTAACCCCAAGGGAAAAGCCACGAATTGGACCACTCCGATTGTCAAAACGTAGTCAACGCTGGTGTGAAACTGCGATTGACTCCTGCAGATAGGCATCTCTGATGCCGGTGGCTGCTAGGGAATCTCCTTGGGTTCTTGATTGATCCGGTGAAAAACACACGGAACAAAACCGAGACTCCATGTGAAAACGCCACACCTGACTATGCTTGAAAAGCTAAAGATCCAGGTCGGAAGGCACCGCCCTCTTCGGGGACTAGGAATAGATTTAAGCAAAAATCTCAGAACCGTTCCCAGTCGGGAGCCGGTACAATTACTCCATTGGCCTGCAGAAATGCCACGGCCTGTGAGAAGGCGGCGGCCTTGGAGCCGGGAGGAGTTGACAGAAAAAATCTGTTTGGCGGGTGGACAGGATTCCATCCTGTAGCCATGGGAGATATAATCCCGCCCCCACTGAACGGAGACGTGTTAGAACCCTACGCCGCCAAGTGGAGAGAGCCTGCCACCGACCAAGGAGGTTGTTGGCGTGGCTAGATAGCTCGGAGGAAGCTGACTCAGTGGCAGCATCTCCTGCGGTCTTCTGAAAACGCAGCTTCGAGCCATTTGGTTCTATGAACCTAGGCCGAGCTAGAGGACGATCAGATGGAGGAACGGAAACCACCGAAACCTCAACTGATTCCTGCCCTGGACAGGTTCCCTGGTTTAGGTTTGTGGCAAGGAAGAACACTCCCCGCCAAGAGCTTCCTTAATTTCATCCAGTTGGTTCCGAGGAAATTGGTCCCTCCGAAGCCATAGGAGCCTGCGGGTAGCGAGGAAGGTAGCCAAGACCACCGCCGTGCGGTGTCCAGCATGGCAGACCTGGCAGAGGATGAAAAGACTGAAGTCTAGAAGTTCAGGCAACCGTTTTGGGCATAGAGTCCCTGTGAGGGAATGCATCTTCTCCAGAGAAGCAGAGAAGGTACAAAAAAACCGCACTGCTGTAAAGCTGAGGAGAACGAAGCTCCTGCCGCCCCCATACCGACTTGGCCAAAAGGACAACCGGGCGGACCGCAAAACCTTAAGTGAGGAGCCATCAGCCACTGACATAACGGTCCGGGCTGAGCCACCTGAGGTGAATGAGCCCACCTCTTGACCACCATTGGTGAACAGGGGAAACACAGTCCTCAGAATCACGCTTCATGGGAAGCGATGTCAGAACGGACCCTGGGCTGGTCACAGGGGCCTGAAAACTGGAGTGGTTAAGGAACACACGTTGTGTTCACCTAGATAAGGTAACTCCGGCGGATTGAGGTCCAGTACAAAATTAATGTACCGTGGGATCCTTATAGAGATGCCGTCAGCCACTGATACAACTATCCGGGCTGAAAGTCTAGACACCGGAGTGGCCACCCTTGGCGAATGAGTACACTCCATGACCACCTCTGATGGGAGGGGGAGACAGGCAGCAGAACCCCGCTGTGGGGTCTGCAGGACAGGCTGTGGGCTTGGACGCAGCGGTTAAGGAACACACTCCTCGTCCTGTTAAAGGTATACTGATGCCTTTCTGCCAGCGGGGAATAGTCCCCTGATACAGGCGGATGGAGGTCAAGGACAAGTATAATGGACGCAATCCAGTCATTCGCATCTGCGTCACCTACGGACGGATCAATGTACATAAGGTAGCGTCCGAGCCCTTGGTAGAGACATCCTCCTCGTCCAGTGAGTCAGCTCGTAATCGGAGCTGCGGGAAGGGGAGGACAGGGGACCCTGCGTCTCCCTGTCAGGAGGACTCTGAGCCCAGAAGGAGAGTCCCTTGTGAGCTTTGCTGAGCAAGCTGAAGCAGAAAACGCCCTGAGAAGGGGGCTGCATGCTCAGCAGATGCCGGGACAGCCGACCCCTGGAAATAGGATTCCCCCAGGGGTCAGCCACCGAAACCGGAGCAGCTGGAGGGACCATTAATGAGCCTCCAAGCTGAGGGGCCACAGTGGTTATGAGCTCGGTACAGCCGTACGAGACTACCTGCAGTGGACAATAAAAACAGTAATATATAGCACAAAAGGGGTCAAACCAAGGAAAAACTCCTAAAATATAACATTTATTAGATATGCAGATAAAAGGTGGACTGCCACCATAAAAGAATAAAACATCTGTCAAGGGCTGCAGAAAGTGTACTAACAGCCTCCAGACGAATCATATAAGGCACACAGTACAGGAGGTATGAATACAAGTCACACTCAAACCTGCATTGATAAACACAGCTAGGATGGTCGCTTCATCAGAATCAAACAGATGTTCGCAACCATTAAAGCAGAAAAAAACGGCCTTACCGTATTTTTATAGGGCATGTGATGATATGGCTCAAAGTCAGGTGACCTCATAAAGGTCTTGCACAAATACCTTCACTTCGCTCGAACCATACCACAGTACCTCCCGACGCGTTTCAAAGAATCATCAGGGGAGTCATTTCAGGGTACAAGTCGTCATATCAGTAATCATAACTGGACTGATATACAATCAAAATTGCCCCATGGACGGAACCCAAATAACATCCAGCAAGGAAGAGCGCCAAGCTGCAGCTTGGCGCTCTTCCTTGCTGGATGTTATTTGGGTTCCGTCCATGGGGCAATTTTGATTGTATATCAGTCCAGTTATGATTACTGATATGACGACTTGTACCCTGAAATGACTCCCCTGATGATTCTTTGAAACGCGTCGGGAGGTACTGTGGTATGGTTCGAGCGAAGTGAAGGTATTTGTGCAAGACCTTTATGAGGTCACCTGACTTTGAGCCATATCATCACATGCCCTATAAAAATACGGTAAGGCCGTTTTTTTCTGCTTTAATGGTTGCGAACATCTGTTTGATTCTGATGAAGCGACCATCCTAGCTGTGTTTATCAATGCAGGTTTGAGTGTGACTTGTATTCATACCTCCTGTACTGTGTGCCTTATATGATTCGTCTGGAGGCTGTTAGTACACTTTCTGCAGCCCTTGACAGATGTTTTATTCTTTTATGGTGGCAGTCCACCTTTTATCTGCATATCTAATAAATGTTATATTTTAGGAGTTTTTCCTTGGTTTGACCCCTTTTGTGCTATATATTACTCTCTTGAACTAGGGGGATTTCATTAAGGTTTTTGCTATTGAGACAATAAAAACAGCCTGCAGCCTCGCTCTGTGAGACATGCTGCAGAGGTGGGGGCTCTGTCTAGAATCTCTAGAATACCCAAGACAGGGGTTCAGCCTGGGGAGACTCCAGGCTGAGGCACCACCACATAAGAACCATTACAGTGTGGGTCTGTGCTGGTTCAGACAATATAAGCTTACATGCAGAACATGTAGTGTACAGCCTTGGAGCTTTGCTCCTAGAGTGAGACATGCTGCTGAGGAGGAGGTTCTGTAATAAAGATTAACTCCTTCAGAATGCCCTGAGAGTGTATAATAGTGCACAACCAGAGGTTGTGACTTATCAGGCCGCTATATGAGTGCCCTCCGGGTTCCAAGCCTGGACCCCCAGCCAGATATTCACTCCCTCTGCACTGCAGAGCAGCCAGCGCCGACCAGTGTTCGAAGAACGCTGAGAAAATGGCGCCAGTGAGGGGGGGGCGGGGGTTAACCCAGGAGCGGGAATCGGAGGGCTAAGAAGATGTACAGGGGAGGGAATCATCTCCTCAGCTAGGAGTGTCCTCCCCTGTGCAGAGCGGCCGGCGGGCGGCGCTGCAGTGTCCCCCTGCATGACTGACATGCAGGGGAACGAAACGAAACTAGGCCGCGGCTGAAGCCGGGGCCTAGAGTTAAGCATGCGGCCGACAATCAGGCATCATCGGCGCGGTTCTCAGTAAAAACCGTGGAACCGGCCGGAAACACAGTAAAAAGCAGCATTACCAAAGTAAATCACTGTCCCCCCCCAATAAAAGTGCCCCACATTGCAGAAGGACCCTCTGAATAACGTCTCTATACTTAGCTTTGAGACGCAGGGCCCAGTCCCTGGGTGGGGTGGGGGTTCAGTGCTCCGTCCAGCAGGGTCCTGCAAAACGGCTGCGGATGGAGGTCGGTCTCCTGCCAGGCAGTGAGAACCGTGTTGGCTCTAACTTCAAGCCAGAGCCCCTAAGGGATGGTGAAGGAGCGCGGCATGAAGGGCTCCTGCCCTGAAGTCAACCTTAACAGCACCGCCGCCAGGGGGGTGAGAAGGGACATGCCGGGAGTCCAGTGGACCCGCTTTTCTTCCAAATCTTTAGAAAAAATGAAAAATCAAAAAAGGATGCATGTGTGTGTGTGATTCCTCCAGACACAAAGCATGAAACTGGCTAGGACTGGCTAGCAGGGGGTGTATATGCTAGGAGGGAGGAGCTACACGTTTTAAGTGTAGTAACTTTGTGTGTCCTCCGAGGGCAGTAGCTATACACCCCATGGTTTGGGTCTCCCATAGGAACGATAAAGAAAAACAGGCATGCCTGAACTTTCTGTGTTAACTCTTGCAGTATGCTCTCTTCAGCTTACATAGCAAAAACCTGCTGACAGATTCCCTTTAAGCAAAATCACAGCCACGTTATTTAGTGAATCTGCATTGGTTTCCTTTTTTAATTCAATACTAAAATTTAATATGTGGGCAATGACAGGATTTAAAGACTGAAGCTATCAAGGAAAACATTTCCCCTGAGCCAAAAACTGCACTATTAACCAAGTTGGTTTTATTTTTTTTTTAATTATACATTAGTTAAAAATGAGATTACATAACAAAAAAAAAATCTACCAATAGGAAACAAAAAATTAATTACTCTTCCAGATTTACTTATTGTTAATTGATATATTTTTTAAAGGCCCATGCAAGTTTGTACTTCCAAAATAAAAGCTAGCTTTCAATAAACTCAACACTATATCCTTGGCTTTTTTGCACTATAAATTGGAGTAAACTGTTCATAGATATATCTAAAACGTAGACATACAAAGCCATGGTCACTTTCAAGCTTTAAAGCAAAGACGTGTTGAGACTGGCTTTAAAAAAAATAAAAAACAAAGCATTCTGCCTGGTGAAAACAAATCATAAATATGTCTACTTTCCATGATAAAAATAACCCAATGGCTGGATTTTTGGCATTTTTTATTAAAAAGCAGAGTGCTCTAGGCATGGCATTCCATCTAGTGTTGTCCACTGTAGGCTTCTCAGTAGAACTTTACAGCAAAAAAAAAAAAAAAAAAAAAAAATCGCATTCCACTCGTATCAATGTGTTACTCTATGTGGTCGCTCCCATCAGCGATTTTTTTCTCAGCCCTAATTGGACCGAGAAAACAAATCGCAGCATGCTGCGGGTGGTATCCAAGTCGTTTTCACTCGCACCCATAAAAGTCTATGGGAACGAGAGGAACAGCACGCTGCACTCGCATTACACCGGAGTACAGTGCGATAATCACATCAGCTGACAATGGATGAGATAGAGAAATTAGTCCCTCCCTCTCCTCCGCAGCGCGTGCCATCTCCTCCACAGCTGTGCTGTGATCACAGGATGAGATCACAGTGGCATGACACTCCGCTTACACTCGCAGCAGATCGGGAGCGATGCACTCACAGTAATGCTCAAGTGGCTCCAACCTAAAACTGAAACTCGAAGTATGTCTCAGACATCCCGTTTAACAAACAGAGAGGTCCATATATGTGGCTCGTGGCTATAATTCACCTTTGCTCATTAATAGCAGGTTTAGCAAACTGCTACAAAAGATCACTTGTACTATACATAGCAATGCATCAACACTATTACGTATAGCGAAAATTAAGGTCTGCTATGAACGCCAGCTAAATGCTGGCTTTAACAGGTAAACAGTCATTACAAACGGGGGGAGGAGGTCTTCAGTAGACCCCTTGCTGTAATGGCAGCCCATTGGCAACCCACAGTCGTGCCATTGGGCGCATAGAACGACACGCCTCCTTGCTTGCGTGCATTAAATGCCCCTGTCAGAGATGGCCAACGGCATTTAACAGTGTAACAGCTGCGGGTGGACCTCTACTCAATGAGTGACTGTTAGAGGCAGATGATGGCTCAATGATGCAAGCATGAAAGTCAGGGACCTGGCATATGACGCACCAGTACCTCATATGTTGGTAAGGGGTTAGAGACATAGTGGCTCACTGGTTAGTACTGCATTCTTGCAGCCTTGGGGTCCTGGGTTTATAACCCATGAAGGACAACATCTTCAAGGAGTTTGTATGTTCTCCCTGTGTTTGCGTGGGTTTCCTCCAGGTTCTCCTGTTTCCTCCCACACTCCAGACATTCAGAAAGGGAATTTAGACTGTGAGCCCCAATGGGGACAGTGATGCTGATGGGAGCATTACTAAAAGATGTAGGCCAAAATTACTGTATAGTCCTAATTGTAAAACTATATTACTTAAAAAAGGGGATAAAATGTAAAAAAAAAAAAAAAAAGCAAAATAAAAAGCATGAAACAATGTTTTTTTTTTACTAATACATATATATATATATACATATATATATATATACACATATATATATATATATATATATATATATATATATATATATATATTTTTTTTTTTTTTTTAACAAAAAAGTGCACATTTGTTATAATAAACAAGTGAAAAATGTTTGAAAACAGTGATCCAAAAATGTATAGAAAAAAAAAATTGTACCAATAAAAATGTCACTTTGTCTTAAAAAGAATGTGGCCTCCCAAATTATTTATTTTTCTATGTACCGCCCACATACCCAACTGAGTTTGAGACCCGTGGGCTAAAGCAATATTTTTGTTAAAAAAAGTAAAATTTAAATTTTTTTCCTTCCACGTTGCTTTAATTCCTGTGAAACACGTAAGTAATAATAATAAATCTTTATTTCTATAGCACCAACATATTTTGCAGCGCTTTACAATTCAGGAGGTTCATATACAAACAAATAACAGTTAATAAACTTCTTGAATGTGGTTTTATGCACTTTGATAGGTGCAGTTTTTAGAATGGTGTTATTTTTGGGTATTTTCTGTTACATAGGCCGCTCAAATTCACTTCAATGTGGTCCCTAAAGAAGGGAATTTTGTTTACTTACCGTAAATTCCTTTTCTTCTAGCTCCAATTGGGAGACCCAGACAATTGGGTGTATAGCTACTGCCTCCGGAGGCCGCACAAAGTACTACACTTAAAAGTGTAAGGCCCCTCCCCTTCTGGCTATACACCCCCCCGTGGGAGCACGGGTCCCTCAGTTTTAGTGCAAAAGCAAGAAGGAGGAAAGCCAATAACTGTTTCAAAAACAAATTCAATCCGATAGACAATATCGGAGAACACAACTTATCAACATGAACAACATGTGCACCCGAAAAACAAATACCCTAAGAAAAAACAGGGCGGGTGCTGGGTCTCCCAATTGGAGCTAGAAGAAAAGGAATTTACGGTAAGTAAACAAAATTCCCTTCTTCTTTTTCGCTCCTAATTGGGAGACCCAGACAATTGGGACGTCCAAAAGCAGTCCCTGGGTGGGTAAAAGAATACCTCATGATAGGGCTGTCAAGCAGCCCTTTCTTACAGGTGGGCCACCGCCGCCTGAAGGACTTGTCTACCTAGGCTGGCATCCGCCGAAGCGTAGGTATGCACCTGATAATGCTTGGTAAAAGTGTGCAGACTCGACCAGGTAGCCGCCTGGCACACCTGCTGAGCCGTAGCCTGATGCCGTAATGCCCAGGACGCACCCACGGCTCTGGTAGAATGGGCCTTCAGTCCAGATGGAATCGGAAGCCCAGCAGAACGGTAGGTGTGAAGAATTGGTTCCTTGATCCACCGCGCAAGGGTGGATTTGGAAGCTTGCGACCCTTTATGCTGACCAGCGACCAGGATAAAGAGTGCATCCGAACGGCGCATAGGCGCCGTGCGGGAAATGTAGATCCTGAGTGCTCTCACCAGGTCCAACAGATGCAAACCCTTTTCAAATTGGTGAACTGGATGCGGACACAAAGATGGTAAAGTGATATCCTGATTGAGATGAAAGGAAGATACCACCTTGGGAAGAAACTCTGGAATTGGACGCAGAACTACCTTATCTTGGTGAAACACCAGGAAGGGAGATTTGCAAGATAACGCCGCCAGCTCTGACACTCTCCGAAGAGACGTGACCGCCACTAGAAAAGCCACTTTCTGTGAAAGCCGAGAAAAAGAAATCTCCTTTATAGGCTCGAAAGGCGGCTTCTGGAGAGCAATTAGAACCTTGTTCAGATCCCAGGGTTCCAACGGCCGCTTGTAAGGGGGAACGATATGACAAACCCCTTGCAGGAACGTGCGTACCTTAGGAAGTCGCGCTAGGCGTTTCTGAAAAAATACGGATAGCGCGGAAACTTGACCTTTAAGGGAGCTAAGCGACAAACCTTTTTCCAACCCAGACTGCAGGAAGGAAAGAAAAATAGGCAATGCAAATGGCCAGGGAGAAACTCCCTGGGCAGAGCACCAAGATAGGAATATCTTCCACGTCCTGTGGTAGATCTTGGCGGAGGATGGTTTCCTAGCCTGTCTCATGGTGGCAACAACTTCATGAGATAAACCTGAGGTCCCTAGGATCCAGGACTCAATGGCCACACAGTCAGGTTCAGGGCCGCGGAATTCAGATGGAAAAACGGCCCTTGAGACAGCAAGTCTGGACGGTCTGGTAGCGCCCACGGTTGGCCTACTGTGAGATGCCACAGATCCGGGTACCACGACCTCCTTGGCCAGTCTGGAGCGACGAGAATGGCGCGGCGGCAGTCGGACCTGATCTTGCGGAGCACTCTGGGCAATAATGCCAGAGGTGGGAACACATAAGGTAGCTGGAACTGCGACCAATCTTGAACTAAGGCGTCTGCCGCCAGAGCTCGGTGATCGTGAGACCGTGCCATGAAAACCGGGACCTTGTTGTTGTGCCGTGACGCCATCAGGTCGACGTCCGGCATCCCCCAGCGGCGAAAGATCTCCTGAAACACGTCCGGGTGGAGGGACCATTCTCCTGCGTCCATGCCCTGGCGACTTAGAAAGTCTGCTTCCCAGTTTTCCACGCCTGGGATGTGAACTGCGGATATGGTGGATGCTGTGTCTTCCACCCACGTCAGAATCCGCCGGACTTCCTGGAAGGCTTGCCGACTGCGTGTTCCCCCTTGGTGGTTGATGTACGCCACCGCTGTGGAATTGTCCGACTGAATCCGGATCTGCTTGCCTGCCAGCCACTGTTGGAAGGCTCGCAGGGCAAGAAAAATTGCTCTGATTTCCAGAACATTGATCTGAAGGGTGGACTCTTTCTGAGTCCACGTACCCTGAGCCCTGTGGTGAAGAAACACTGCTCCCCACCCGGATAGGCTCGCATCTGTCGTGACCACCGCCCAGGATGGGGGTAGAAACGACCTTCCTTTTGACAATGAGGTGGGAAGAAGCCACCACCGGAGAGAGTCCTTGGCTGTCTGAGAGAGGGAGACATCCCTGTCGAGGGACGTCGACTTCCCGTCCCATTGGCGGAGAATGTCCCATTGTAGAGGGCGCAGATGAAACTGCGCGAAAGGGACTGCTTCCATTGCTGCCACCATTTTCCCTAGGAAATGCATGAGGCGCCTCAAGGAGTGCGACTGGCTCTGAAGAAGAGATTGCACCCCTGTCTGCAGCGAGCACTGCTTGTCCAGTGGAAGTTTCACTATCGCTGAGAGAGTATGAAACTCCATGCCAAGATATGTTAGTGATTGGGTCGGGGTTAGATTTGACTTTGAAAAGTTGACAATCCACCCGAACCTCTGGAGAGTCTTCAGTGCCACGTTCAGACTGTGTTGGCATGCCTCTTGAGAGGGTGCCTTTATCAGCAGATCGTCCAGATACGGGATCACAGAGTGACCCTGTGAGTGCAGGACTGCTACTACTGCTGCCATGACCTTGGTGAAGACCCGAGGGGCTGTTGCCAGCCCGAAAGGAAGCGCTACGAACTGCAGGTGTTCGCTTCCTATAACGAAGCGTAGAAAACGCTGATGCTCTGGCGCAATCGGTACGTGGAGATAAGCATCTTTGATGTCTATTGATGCTAGGAAATCTCCTTGAGACATTGAGGCGATGACGGAGCGGAGAGATTCCATCCGGAATCTCCTGGTTTTTACGTGTTTGTTGAGCAACTTTAGATCCAGGACGGGACGAAACGACCCGTCCTTCTTTGGCACCACAAACAAATTGGAGTAAAAACCGTGACCTTGTTCCTGAAGAGGAACGGAAGTCACCACTCCTTCCGCCTTTAGAGCGGCCACCGCCTGCAGCAGAGCATCGGCCCGGTCGGGCGGTGGAGAAGTTCTGAAGAAACGAGTTGGAGGACGAGAGCTGAACTCTATCCTGTACCCGTGAGACAGAATGTCCCTCACCCAACGGTCTTTGACCTGTGACAGCCAAATGTCGCCAAAGCGGGAGAGCCTGCCACCGACCGAGGATGCGGAGAGAGGAGGCTGAGAGTCATGAGGAAGCCGTCTTGGTAACGGTTCTTCCTGCTGTCTTTTTTGGGCGTGATTGAGTCCGCCAAGAATCTGAGCCTCTCTGATCCTTTTGAGTCCTTTTGGACGAGGAGAATTGGGACCTGCCTGAGCCTCGAAAGGACCGAAAACCAGACTGACCCCTCCTTTGTTGGGGTTTGTTTTGTCTGTGTTGAGGTAAGGATGAATCCTTACCCTTGGAGTGTTTAATGATTTCATCCAAACGCTCACCAAACAATCGGTCACGAGAAAAAGGCAAACTGGTTAAGCACTTCTTGGAAGCAGAATCTGCCTTCCATTTTCTCAACCATAGGGCTCTGCGTAAAACCACGGAGTTGGCTGACGCCACCGCCGTACGGCTCGTAGAGTCTAGGACAGCATTAATCGCGTAAGACGCGAATGCAGACATTTGAGAGGTCAATGGTGCCACCTGCGGAGCAGATGTACGTGTGACTGAGTCGACTTGCGTAAGCCCAGCTGAAATAGCTTGGAGTGCCCATACGGCTGCGAATGCTGGCGCCAACGACGCTCCAATAGCTTCATAGATGGATTTCAACCAGAGCTCCATCTGTCTATCAGTGGCATCTTTAAGTGCCGCTCCATCTTCTACTGCAACTAAGGATCTAGCTGCGAGCCTGGAGATTGGAGGATCCACCTTGGGACACTGGGTCCAGCCCTTGACCACGTCAGGGGGGAAAGGATAGCGTGTATCTTTAAGCCGTTTGGAAAACCGCTTATCAGGATAAGCGTGGTGTTTCTGGATTGCGTCTCTAAAGTCAGCGTGGTCCAGAAAAGAGCTTAATTTACGCTTGGGATATCTGAAATGGAATTTCTCATGCTGTGAAGCTGACTCCTCCGCAGGAGGAGCTGGCGGAGAAATATCTAACATCTTATTGATGGACGCTATAAGATCATTCACTATGGCGTCACCATCCGGTGTATCCAGATTGAGAGCGGTCCCAGGATCAGAATCCTGGTCAGTTACATCCGCCTCATCACCCATAGATTCATCCCGCTGGGATCCTGACCAGTGAGACGAAGTTGAGGGCCCCTCATAGCGAGCCCGTTTAGGGTGTCTGGGACTGTCGTCCGAGTCAGAGACGTCACCCTGGGGTGCGTGTGACCCCCCCGGAGCACGGAAGTGTTCCAGCTGAGGGGGACCAGGGAGCAATGATTCAACAGTGTCCGTGGTCTGAGTCACTGGTCTAGACTGCAATGTTTCAAGAATTTTAGACATAGTCATAGACAATCTGTCAGCAAAAGCTGCAAACTCCGTTCCTGTCACCTGGACAGCATTCACAGGTGGTACACCCTGGGTCACGTCTAGCAGAGGCCCCGGCTGTGCAAGTGTCACAGGGGCCGAGCACTGCACACAATGGGGGTCAGTGGAACCTGCCGGTAGAGCAGCCCCACATGCGGTACAGGCAGCATATAACGTCTGTGCCTTGGCACCCTTGCGTTTTGCGGACGACATGCTGTTGCCTCCTTGTAATCTAGGAGGGTATATAGCCGAGAACACCAGCGACCGTACAGTGTCAGTATTTGCAAACACAAAATACCAGGTACACAAAACGGCACAAGTGGGGGAGAGCCCTTGAGGGCTGCTTACCGCCCGCTGAACAGCGGGTATGAGGCCGTAGAATCCCGTGTCTGGGTCTCCCCGTCTCCCCTCTGCAGCTCAGCGTGCAGGCAGGAATGGCTGCCGGCGTCCTGTGAAGAGGGGCGGACCTTGGGCGTGCCACAGACAAAAGTGCGGGAAACTGCGTCCCCCTGTGCCTAGTGTGAGGGCTGGAGTATGTAAAAAAGACTCCAGCCCTCAGTGCTGATGCTCTGTACAGCGTCCCGCCCTCCTCCTGACTGGCAGGTGCGGAGGCGGGCACGAGACGAACTAGGCCGCAAAAGCCGGGGACTGTAGTAATAAGCGCGGCCGAGATATATGCATGGCCAGCGCGGAAGTCCCCGGCGCACCACAAGTCCCAGCCGTGTCACAGTGCGACTGACCCCAGCGGCCGGCGCGACCGTTCGCCCTGGTCTACCCACTCAGCCGAGCTGTAGTGAGGAAATGGCACAAGCGCAGCAGCGCTGATGTCCCCGGCGCACTAACACACCCAGCAATGCTGCGGTGTGCGCGCATATGCACGGGGACACAGAGTACCTTGACGGAGCAGGGCCATGTCCCTGACGATACTCAGCTCCATATCCAGCGGCTTCTCCAGGGGCTGTGGATGGAGCACGGTCTCCTGTGCCTGGAGACCGGTAAAGTCCCACTTCACCCAGAGCCCTAATGGG